>NW_019384853.1:74391-111040 GCF_000671375.1 Centruroides sculpturatus
GTTCTTCTTCAGGTTTTTTCGAATCTCTGATATACTTAGCTAACCTTAAAGATAATCAATGCATCAATTATAAAGAAGAGATTACGTTATCAACAGCGTGGCTAGCGTTTATGAATAGTAATTTATGATAGCCCGTTTTGGAGTCGACTGCGCATGACATACAACGACGGAAACGGGAAACGTGCATTCGAACTTACATATTTTGAATTTAAAGTTTTTACGAGCTGCATTTTCCATCAGAGATTCGAAAAAACCTGAAGAAGAACTGTTATAAGGGTTCAAAAACGTTAGTTTTGGTTCGTTTTGGATCGTTAAGAGTTAGTAGATGCATTGGTAACAGGTTAGAAAGAGATAATTATATTACTATTCTCCGGTGTTGTGGTAAAGATGAGTAGCATGTATGAATAGTTGCAATGGTGTCTTTGTCCATCTGTTAGAAATAGTCTTGCTACAAAACCTGTCCAAAGCATGCCATGCTTCAGACAGGATTTTATATAGGACTTTTAATAAATGACTGTTGTGTTAGTGTGGAGGTCTATTGGAGAGCATGTCAATCTCATTTTTGCTGTTGAGTAGCACACTGTCCCCGCTACTGATATAATTGTCTGGAGAGCTCGCTTGCATGACATCAATCACTGCTAGTAATGGTATGAAGGACATTGACGATACAACACTATACTCAAGATATCCTGTACCCTCATGTGTTGCCTTTTATGACAGGGCTGCAAACAATCATTTTCCAACAAGATAATGCTGAAGAGTTTTCCTAGGAATGTCTGTTACATTACTACACTTGCTTGGTGTACTCGGTCTTCAAATTTATCACCCGTATAGTATTTACAGAACCAAATTGGATGTTAGCTTTGGCCATCTATGTAAGGAATCTGGAGTAGCAGTAATAATAATAAACTAATTTTCACATTGCTGTTGTTGTTAGAATATCCCTTAATTTAAAAAAAATGTAGTACAATTATCCCGAATAAGTTAGTTAAATTGCAAACTTTAAAATGTGCTGGCATAGTTATATAATGATTTATCAAATTATTTTCATACAGAAACATTAGTCATAAGTGAAACCAGTGTAGCTGAAATTGCATTTGTGTGCTAAATAAAGTAGGCCAAGTTCATTGCAGTTACAGCTATTAATAACTTTTAGCATTTAGTTTAAAAAAAAAAATCTAAAACTTAACAATATAAATGAATAAAAAATTTTCAAAATATATTGCAATAGCATCTTTACCATGTTTAAATATTTTTGTTTAAAGTTATATTTAATTATATTTTTATCTATTTGCAACTATTTTGAATTCAGATTGATTTTTTTAATTATATTATTTTGTGTATTATATTGAAACAAGTAAAATGACAAAACCATATTTGGGACAAGACTATGTCTCAGAGACTCATTACTAAGCGGACTTTGACGTACAAGTTGGGTCTCGTTCTCATTCTCCAATCTTCTTTGGTATTGCTGCTTTTGGGCGCAATCGTTCAAACTTCACCGCCCACGACCACGAGGTTGTTCACGATGCATTTTCGACAAAGTTAACCTATCCAATTTCGAAATTTCTCTCTGTTGCGTGTCGGCCCAGGTTGAATTTTTGTAACAAAAATTTCCCGTTTTTGAAAAAAATAATCGTGGCTATTGTATTGTCCAAAATTATTTTTTTATTTTGCACAAACAATATACAGTTTAACCTGATTATAATGTCATCGAATGTAACGACAACCCTATTATAACATCAAATTTTTATTGGTCCCAGAATTTTACTATACTAGATAATGTTAAAAAAAACCTACTTGTAATGACATAAAACTCTGTTTTAATGTCATATTTGAAGCATTCCTAAATTTACAAAATTAGATTACAAATTTTATTTAACAAACAAAATACTACACGTTCAGTCCTAGGGTTAGAGTCCATTTCTTAGAACGACTGTGGATGGTACTCTCACCATCTTTCTTCAGTTTGCCTGTTTGTAGAGAGAGTCGCCATTTTGTATTTTATTTTGACTCGGTTCTCGGTCCCCTGAGTACCTACAAGTCTGGTTTTTTTTATGTCCGCATGATTTGGGCACCTAAAACTCTGTGCTAAATTGTAACTCCTGACATGTACTCCTTCATACCTCTAAGCTGGTAACGCAGCAGGCGGTACAATTTTATAAACAAGACAGTCTTGTCAATAATTAACTTATGAAATAATAAGTTATGTACACAAATTGCTAACAGTATACAATGACAATAATTGTATGATAATTTACCATATTAAATTAATGGAAATTATTATGCTTGTAATCACAGAAATTCATATTTAATATCATCAGAATAACTTCTCTATATTTTAGTTTAACTTTGCTGTTGTAGTATGAGATTGTTTTTGGTTTTTTTATTTATTTATTTCAATTTCAGCTTTGTATTTCAATATTCTAATTATTTAATAAAGTATTATATTTAAAACTCATAGTTTAGTAAATTCTTTCATCTGCATAGAGAATTTTATCAGGATGAAAGAATTTAGCAATAAGAAAGAACTAGCCGCATATACCTGGCATTGCTCAGACTTTTAAGAGGGTGAAAGATTGGTGAGTTTAAGTTAAGAAAGGGTGATAAAAATAATGGTCTTAGTAACTAAAATATACATTTATTGGCCTTAGTATTTACAATAATGAAACTGCAAAACAAAAAAAAAAAACTGCTTGAGCTAAAGTTAACGGGGTGGGACCCTGAACATGTTTGTCTTGTAGACTTAATATTGTACATTTCTCACTTTGCCATGTGTGAACTATTCTGCCTTTCTCAAATATCTCTTCAGCAGCATCATCTACAGGATAAGAGCTTTAATTTGATACCAAGAAATATAATTTTAGCACCAGCCATTTACTCAAACTAAGTTGGACAAACTGAAATTCTCTTTCAATTAATATAAAGATTTTCTCTTGTAATTATAGTATTTCATTTCTGGTTAGTTAAAAAGTTTTTAATAAAAATTGTTTTGATGTTTTAGAATAAAGTTTTATTTAAAGATAAACATTTAATCATGCTTAATCCAAATGTAAAGATATTTAATTACGATTACTAATTCTAGTTTTGCAAATTTAAATTCATCCATTTCAGTTTATAGTTAAATTTTATATGTACAAATTAGAAAATTATATATTTTAATTTAAGATTATTCTTTATTTTTTAGGAACATTCAAATATTTTATAATAATGGATTCTTCAAATCAACACCCAACTCTTTATGAATTTTTATTAGAAGCTGAATTATCTCACTATTTTAATTCATTCAGAAGTGAATTAAAAATTAATTCTGTGGCTCAGATAAAATATGTTGAGGAAGAAGATTTATTGCATCTAGGAATGAGCAAACCAGAACAAAGAAGACTTAAGAAATTTTTTCACAAATATTATCCACAGACATATCTTAAAAAGATTAAAAAGGTAAGAATAAATAAAAAATAGCAGTTCAATAAATATAAAAGTGAAGACAGATTTTAGATTTTCATAGCTAAAACATAAAATTTGTGAACTCTTGTTGAAGATATAAGCTAAATTAAAGATTTATAGTATTCCAGAATAAATTTATCTCTAAATAAATGTGATTTAACAGATTGTTCTAATAAAAACTTTGAATTCTGACTTTATATAAATGCTCTCTATGTGTGTATACAGACATATACACACATATGCTTCTTTAATTTTTATTTATATGTTATAATTGTAAGTACAGACAATTTAACTGTTCTGGCAACTGGAGAGAACTAGTAATGGTATGAAGGACATTGACGATACAACACTATACTCAAGATATCCTGTACCCTCATGTGTTGCCTTTTATGACAGGGCTGCAAACAATCATTTTCCAACAAGATAATGCTGAAGAGTTTTCCTAGGAATGTCTGTTACATTACTACACTTGCTNTCCATTCTAAATATTGATGAAAGAATTTTTGAAATCGGATGAGTAGTTTCGGAGATTACCTTCTACATCCAAACTTACAAACTTTATCTCTTTATAATATTAGAATAGATATTGCTTAATAAAAATTTGAATTCCAAATATAGTAAAATTTACTTATTGTAATCATGAATATTGTTACCAATTGTTTAATATGTCAGAATTAGGATGACCCGAAACGTAAAGTACATTAGTAAAACTTTGCTTGGGTAAAAGTTATCATTATTTTCAGGTAAATAGGCATTTTAAAGCTGTTTTTTCGTGCTTTCATTCTCATTGTGGCTGATAATGCACAAATGTTTAGTCTTAAGCATTACTTTAAACATTAATTATTAATTATTTTAATTGTTATTTACCCAAAACATACTTTTAAATTTTTAACGTTTATAGCCCGATGTTTACGACAGTTGGGGGATATTTCTTATTTTCAATGACATTATCAGTAAAGACAATAATAGTATTTAATAAGTGCTTAAAACATTCCTTAACATAATGGCAGAAACAAATATGAAATGCAATGTTACCAAAAATGAATCAGTTCAGTTCTGCTGTCATCATCATGATTTATTTGCACTTACATTTGCAAGTAAGTGCAAGTAAAAAAAAAAACATCCAGCAATAAGTTGCTTAACTTTCCCAGCAACATTTGGTGGCATCATCTGTTATGATATTTTATTATTAAAAACTTTTTATATTTTTAAATATTATAAAATGGCAAAAAGTTTAATTTTGAGGATAGGAATGGGTTTTATAAAAAGTTGTAACTGCTAATGAGCAATTATTTGGGCTGCAATTTTTAATTATATTTTTAATTTATTTAATTTAAAATATATGTTTTCCATCTCAAATTAGTAGTGGCTTGCCCCTGTACAGTATATCATACTGTTTGTTTAACAATTAGTCATGCCCATCATTATCTAACGCCCTTCAGGGGAAACATTTTTCAATTGAAATAATGTGATTCTGGCTCGTGTTGGAAGTTCATATATAGTTAATCAGGGCCTCCTGCCTTTAAGGTTTCCATATCTGGTCTCATCTTTCATCTACCTAACTCTGTTCTCAAGATTAAGGAAAGATGGATGTACAGGTGACAGTGGGAATTTATAGGTCTACAGTTTTTTCAAACTGCAGCCCAGTAATGAGTAAAATTGTCATTAAGTCAGATCCTACTGGAGATACATATGATTCCGTTTATTTCCTTACCCCCTTGACCTTTAACCACCAAAATTAGATAGCATCAATCCCACTAATACACATACCTCCTTGCAAAATTTTAGAAAATTTTGACAGAAGGAACAGGAGTTAAGCTTCAAAGGGGTGAATAAAATTGTGTCACACACACTCACACTAACATCCATATATACAGAAAAAACCTCCAAATTTTTTTGCATTTTACAATGTTTCAAGGTCCCCTGAGCCCAAAAATTAAAGATCTTGGAGGGTCATTTTTTGACCAATTGCCATACTCTTATGTATAACAACTCGAAAAGTAATAATAAAAGAATTTTCCTAGGAATAAAAAAAAATATGTATATATATACAGGTATTCCTCTTACAACATGGTTCTTCTACAACACTGTTTTGCTCTAACATGGTTTGAAAATTGAAACTATCCCCCGTACAACTAACACAACTTCGTGTTTCGCTCTAATACAAAATCCTCTGTACAAAATTTCTCAATTTTTATGTGTAAATTTCAATATTTCTTTTTACTCAAGTAAGCATTCATGTTGTCTTAAATTTGCCCATGGATTTTAGAATATTGAAATTTTCAATTTGTTTTGTGCCTTTCATTAGATTTACTTTACTGAAAACTGAGAGTACAATTTTTTCTTTCTTGTCCTAGCTTACCAACTTGGTGTCATTGTTGTTGTCTTCAGACTTTAGCCTCTAAAACTGTCACTGTGTGTTTTATTTTTATAGTTTCGTATTTACTAAAGTTTATTTAAACATTTTTAGGTAAGTGTTGTTATAAACTTTTTTAACTGTAGATAAGTAAATATTTGTAAAAATGATGAACAGAATACAGAAGTATCTTGGTATTTGAACTTTTCCCAATTGGAACAATTCACTATTTGAGCATAAATTCTGGAAAAAGTCATTTGGTATTCGACTGAAGAAATGCAATCTGCCAGAACAAATTATCGATCAACAAAAAAGCTCAAAAGATGACAATACCTTTGAAAAAAAAAAAAGCCTATTCTTAACTAAAATAATAATAATGTGTAATACTTTGCTTGTTTGATAATTTCTTTCCAATCAATAATTAACTATTTCTTTAATAAGCATATGTCTCTTAATAATGAAAAAGAATAGTATATTTTTGTTAACTTCTGGAACATAACTATGTTTTGCTTTAGTCCTTTGTTTCGTATCGCATGGATTCACATAACATGGCACTTTTTGGAACGTATCTACCGTGTTATAGGAGGGATACCTGTATATATAAATTATAGTCATTTTAAGATGGTGATTCATATTCAAGAATGCTTCTCCATTGCTCTAATTTTGATTATTTGTATCACTATTTGTGGTTAAGATCTGTATAATTACCAGTCAAGTTTTCACTAATGTATTCTATAAATCAGGGCTGTGGAGTCACATAAAAATCTACCGACTCCGACTTTTCCTTATCATCCGACTCTGACTCCGGCTAAAACACCAAAACTCCATGACTCCAACTCAACAGCCTTGCCAGGGCTGTGGAGTCACGTAAAAATCTATCAACTCTGACTCCGACTTTTCCTTACCATCCGACTCCAACACCAAAACTCCATGACTCCGACTCCACAGCCCTGCTATAAATTCTCTCTTAGGTCTTTTTTCCTATTGGTGGATCATAGACAGTTACAATCTTGAAATAAGAGAGATGTTTATCTAAGATTTTTGTTCTTCCCAATAATCTAAATTGATTCTTCTACAGTACTAGATTCCTTTTATGTGTATGATGTCTCCAGTTGTACTTTTTTGCATAGCGTGTTGAATTACATTTTAACTGTGAATCATATTTTTAACTTTTACTATTGCAAGAAACTAAAGTTGTGAGCCATATAAAATAAATCAACATCTATCAGATAGTTATTATTCAAATTTCCAATTCAAAATTTTTTGGGTCTAATGATAGGACAAAGAAATTTTAAAAAACATTTTATCCAATAAAGAAGCTTTGTTTCCTACAATATTTATAATGTTTGTGTTTCTCTAGAATATATTTTGTTTCTTATTGTTATTATATAATAATAATAAAATAATAGAACTGAAACTAATGGAAATAAAACTAACTGAACTGAAAAACAGGACTGTTTCAGTTCAGTTAGTTACATTTCTATTAGTTTCAGTTCTTTCTTCTGCTTTTGTGCTTTTTCTTTAAATTATTCTTACATCATGTATGTATGTGTGAGCTTATAGTAATGTGAAACTATTAGTGATAGCTACAGACATGTATGAATATAATTATCTCTTTCTAACCTGTTACCGGTGCGTCTACTAACTCTTAACGATCCAAAATGAACCAAAACTAACGTTTTCGAACCCTTATAACGGTTCTTCTTCAGGTTTTTTCGAATCTCTGATATACTTAGCTAACCTTAAAGATAATCAATGCATCAATTATAAAGAAGAGATTACGTTATCAACAGCGTGGCTAGCGTTTATGAATAGTAATTTATGATAGCCCGTTTTGGAGTCGACTGCGCATGACATACAACGACGGAAACGGGAAACGTGCATTCGAACTTACATATTTTGAATTTAAAGTTTTTACGAGCTGCATTTTCCATCAGAGATTCGAAAAAACCTGAAGAAGAACCGGTTANAAGAATTTAACTAACAGATGGCACTGGCATAGGTTACTTTGTGTATTATAATTAGGATATTTATTGGTGTAAATATAAGAGTAAATAAATGACTATAAAAATAATACTTTATAATTAAAAATTATATATTATTATAAATAAAATTGTCGAATTTTCGAAAAGCAAGAAGAAAAATCTTTAAAAAATTTTATTAACAATAATTATCAATTTTTCTACTAAATTATAGTTATTCGTGAAAATAATAATACAAATACAAAGAAAGTATTAATTTATAAATGTTAAATAGATTAAATTTAACATTCATATTAAATTTAACGATTAAATGATAGAAAAATTGGTCATCGAGAATTGTTACATCACAGATTTTGGAATAAAATTGAGGTTGTTTATGTAATTGTCTTTAATGCTTTACTCTTTTTGGCATTCCCCCGGTGTAAGCAATCAAAGTCAGTTCTCGAGAAGAGATCTCTTATCTATAAATGAAATCGGACAAATTTAGTGATTGGTGTATGGAAGTCTAAAGTGAAACTACGAACAGAATGGATAGATCAGAGCCTGTTGTATACAGGGTGATAAATTGACTGAAAGAGATCATTATCGTCGCTGTCAATAAAAGTGCCTACCCAAGAAAGTCGAAGTGAATTGCTTTTGGAAATTCTCCATTCAGTTATTCAGAAAAATCCAGTATCAAATCCTCGTCTAGAGCAGATCTGTTCCAATCCATTGGACTTCCATTTCGGGGATCTTAAGAAAATTTATATGAAATAATGGGAAAAAAACCGTTTACCATTAAAAAATCACCGAAATAAGTAATAAATATTAATAAAATAAAGCTTAAATTAATTAACGTAATGGTAACACATTATATAATTGAATATTCGTATTCGTTATACTTATTGACGACTGATTTGAAAAAAGTAGCAAAATTAATTTGAAAATTTTAATTTATATTTTCCTTTTGAATTTTATTTTATATTGCTTGTAATTACACGTAATTCTATTCGTTAAAAATCTCATTTTTTACATGCCTTACGAAAATACAATTTTAATATTAAATGAATTAATATGTAAGGCATCAAAATTGTTATTCTGTAGCAGATTTTATATTGTCGAAATAAATCAGTGCCATTCTTACGTATAGAGTTGTCTAGATTGCCTGCTTTTAAAGTTCTCGCTTTAACGAGTGTCACTAAATATATATACAGGTATACCTCGCCTTACGTCGGTAATTGGTTCCAGGAGAACGATGTAAGTCGAAAAACGACGTAAGCCGAATTTACTTGTCTCCGAATCTACTTATCACTAGGCTAAACCATAAATTAACATTCCCGGTCTGTATTTTATTTATTAATGCGTTTTTAATAATATATGGTTAATAAAAATCTATTTTAAGCTAACAAACAAATAAATTTTAGTTTTTAATATAGTACAGAACAAAAGTAATCTAAATTTACGAATGCATGTACTGCAAATACAGTACATACTTGTATATATTTTAACATGATTTTATGTGCTTTAAACGTTTTTCTAGTGATATTACGACTTCAATGTTTGTGGTGGACAGACGTAAAGTCGAATAAAATGACTTAAACTTGATTTTTATTTCTCCATATACTTTTTTGACAAATTACGTATAATCGGGAACGACGTAACTCGAAACGACGTAAGTTGAGGTATGCCTGTATATGATTTCTACAGTTAAATACTACAGTATGTCATAGCATTAGCAATTACATCATAAAGTTGCTTTTGGAGTTTTGTTCATTAAGATAAATTCATTAGGAAAACTTCACAAAATTATTTATATTTTCCCCAATTGTATTTATTTTTAGAAATTTGAAGTAATAAAAATTCATTCAGTTGCATTGTTTCAAACGAAAACAGGTATAGATAAAAGTCAGTTATTACTTTAACATTTTAAGTGTTTGTTTCATTAACTTTAACCTAACAGTAGTCCTTATTAAAACGAAATAAGAATTAATTATACTGCAGTACTAACGTTTCATCATTTTCTTCTACTTTGAAGTAATTTCTAACATTAAAATTTTGCATGAATTTAACTACAAAATCAAAGAATTTCTAAAGAAATTACAAAAATACTTAAGTATATTTCAATTATTCTTTAGTGAACTTTTGAATGGAGTAAGTTATTTGTGTTATACTGTATTATTCTGTCTTACCCAATAACGAAAACTTGCAAAGGATACTAAATTGCAATTTAAAAATAGAAATATATGTATACAAAAATAGAATAAATAAAATTAAACTAAGAGGTTGCTTAAGAAAATAAAAACTAGAACTACGCTAATTGTATTTTTTTAAAGGTAGAATTTATTGACAAGATAACGGAACACACGTGTTCATACAAATCAGTTCTAATTTAATAGGGAATAAGTGATCTGTTTTTAACGAATAAAGTCAGTAATAAATTTACTAATCGATATTTATTAATTAATGACTAGGAAAATATAATGAGAACTAATTTCAGTAATGTTCTCTTTCAATAAAGATATTTGATTTTATCGTAATTATCCCCCATAGCGATAAATATATCAATAGTTTAATTTGCTGATTTGCTATCGGAAAAATAAAATAATAAAGAAGTTTGAGAGAGTTTATAGCTTTTATAAACATACTGAAATACATAAGTTTCTGTAAAAACAGTATATTTAATGCAATAGTGATTATTATGAATAAGGTTTTTTAATGTTTATTAATTATTTAGGAATAAAAATTAAATATTCATCCATTAACTTCTAACTCAAATTTTTGATTCTTGATCGGAAATAAGGCTGTTGAAAGTCTAGATTAGGAAGCGAAAAGACAATTTCGTGTAATTGAATTATTACAATAAAACATTTTTATTTTATTTGTGTGCGAGTATTAATGTAATTAGTAGATATTACATTAATTAAACAGCCCGAATTAATTATTTTTATGGCTGAAACGTATAAGTAATTCATCATATGAAATCATCATTAGGAAGAAAATGTGGAAATACGTACTAAAAATGCTGTTGTAACAGAATAGGCCATTTGATTTATGATATGTTTATAACATGTAGCTGGGAAGAAAAGTATCGAGTTTATAAAAATAACTTCCGATTATGTTTCAGATAAATGTGAAATTTATGAATGAAAAATAAAATTTACGTTTCTGGCTACTAAATTCTCGAAAATATTTTTAAAAAAAGATTAACTTATAAAGTTTAAAATTCAAAATTATTACTTGAATTGGAAATAACTTTAACCTGTTACAATTTAAATACAGCAGAGAAATTTGATTGAACAATTAATATTTAAATCATTTTTACGTAACCTGAAAACTTTTCTTCATACTTTTAATGTTAAACATTGATAAAATTGGCTTAAAAAATGTTTAATGACGTTACTGATTAACAATTTTTATCAAATAAAATTTGATAATTATTTTAAAACTTAACAGAGTTAAAGAAGAAAATTTTGTTTTTAAATAAATTTAAAATTAAAATACTTTATTCATTATTATTAATTGCAAAAAAGGAAAAGATTTGTTGTCCTCATTACAATATTATACATTTTCTTTACTAGAGAGCAAGAAAAACAATGTTAAATAACAAATTGTATATTTGTTATTTAACATTGTTTTTAACATTTAACATTGTTTTTAACATTGTATTTAACATTTAAATAACAAATTGTATATTTGTTATTTAACATTGTTTTTCTTGCTCTCAAGTTAAAATTTATATTTGTTCTATTTTATATTTATTCTGTTTTGTATTTTGAATGTTCTTTTCATTCAAATACATTCTATGTTTGAATGTTTAACTGATGAAGATCTATAAACTTAGATCAAAACATTTTTGTTTGTTAAAATTGTTGCTGGAGTATATTTTAAGGTGTAAAATATACTCCACTTTCTGATTATTTCTCTTATTATTGTTTATTTCTGATATTCTCTTCACTTGCCAGAACAGTTAAATTGTCTGTACTTATGACTGGTAAGTACAGACAAAGTTATTTTAGTTCAGTGTATTTTTTTTATTTTTAAGATGATAAAGGTATTACTTATGTTATACCTTTATCATCTTATGAATAATTTTAAAATGAAAAAAATGTATTGGGATTTATTTTGATGAATTTTAAAATATTTAATGATCTGTAACTTTCATTATATTTACAAATTGACTTAAGAAGTCACTCTTGTGAGCTATAACCACACACTTTCTTCTTCTTCTTCTTCTTTATTTTTTTTGAAGAAATTATGGAAATGCAAATATATCAATATGATAACACATTTCTATGAACTGTTGTTTATTCCAAATTCTTTTTAAATTTTATTGAATGGTAACATTCATTCATTCTTTCATTCAGTTCATTTTCCATTCTTTACCATTTTTTTAAAATTGATTTTTATCTAATTTACCTTTTATATTGAATTTTTAAAAATTAGGTGGTGATGGTAAGATGGTTGAGATGGTTAAGTTGTCAACCTATCACTCTGGGAGACTTGGGTTCAAAGTCCAACTCAGAAGTCTTGGGAATTTTTTGGAGTAATCTGTCCCAGATACATCAAACTTTGTACCTCACTATCTGGTTATCTTCATTGTAGGTCTGGCAAAACCCATAATGGGGTTTGAGTAAAAGACCATCTTAGTACTCTTAGGGTGGAAAGAGTAAAAAAAAATTAGGTAGTTAGATATAGTCTCTTCTTGAGTTATGACAGGGTTGTTCCAAAAAATGCACCATAAGTTGATAATAAAAAAATATAGTTAAAAAATATACACTATATGCAAGCTTATACAGTACATAACATTGCATATTGTACAGTATTGTTGATTGTAATAGTCTAAACTCATAAACAATCTCCATAACTGCCATGTTTGGATATTACCTTAAGTTTTTTATTGAGATACAGTGGGGAATTTTGCAGACATAAAGGATATACTGTAAAACACAGATAAGATGGTATATATATATATATATAAAGATACATTATCACATTGATATGTTTTGAATAACACTTTCTGTAATCTTTTCAAAAAATTCTCAGTTTAGAATATGTTCTTTTAAGTCAATTCATCAAAAACAGTGAGAAGTACAGATTATTAAAGAAATTTTATTTCATTAATGTTGTTGTTGTATTACTAAATCTGGTAGCAATGTAAGAATTAGAAAAAACCCTTTTATATAATTTTTATTTAATTTATTAATTAGATATTCTATTGATGTGTTTAAATGAATTTTAAAACTTTTTTAACCATGTACAGTATATTTGAACTTGTTTAAATGATATGCAATTGGACATTGGTGCCAATTTTTTAACTATGTTGGGTGATCTCAAATGTGACTAAATTAGCTGTAAAAATTTGAAATAAAAGTAAATAGAAAATCAATCAGATCTATTGTTAATATGTATATAGATCCAATCTACATGTAGCTAATTTAAATATAATTACCTAACACCAAAATGTTAATTTACTTTAATGATAACAGTTTAAATTTCTGCTAAAATAATTTTGTATCTAAACAAATGTCCCACAAATTAAAATGTACCTATAACTTGTACACTTCTATTTCATTGAAAATTATTGTTGAAGTATGCTATCATGCAATTAGTTTTAAATTGTGAAGAAAAGAATTATTCTATGAGCCCAAATTATTGGATGGGCTTGAGCCCTACATGTTAGGTTTTATTAGTGTAGGTATGGCAATGTGACACATGGGTAATCTGCTGAGGCAGGATGCCTTCTGGGAAGTCTTTCATTAGAAACTGGCTTCTATTTAGGTGTTACTAGCATGAAGAAAACCAGGAAAATTCCACATGGCCAGCCTGTTGGCAAGGCATGAACCTACAACCAACTCACAAAGGCATGAACCCACAACAGTGTTCAGTGGTTTTATCCACTCGACCACTGGTGGGCTGACTCTCTTGAATCCCACAAGCCCATAAGTTAGCACCACTGCAATTGGATGTAACTATATTCACAGAATTAATGCTTTAAAATGCTCTGATTTAATATTATATATAATTAAGTAATTAATATATTTTTCAAAAATTTAATTACATGTAATTTTTTTTATTTTAAATTAAATTGATAATTTATTGCAGATTATTAAAATTCATAAAGAATAATTTAAGTATGTACGAAAAATATATATTCGTTTCTAATCACGGCAAAATCAACAAATTTGCAATATCTGTTACAAGTATTATTTGTAACGAACCTTATGCAGGACAGTCAAGCTACTTGAAAATGTTTGTTGTATTTGCTATTGAGTTGCTGGAATAAAGAAAAGGTTATTTTGTGTGCTATAACAAATAGTTCCAGTTTTTTCTTAATTTAAATTGTAATTATGGTAATACAATAATTACCCTGATTATTTGTGTTTAAAATTTAATTTGAAAGCAGGTGCAGGTTACATGACAATGCTGGTTATTTGTTGATTTTAACTTGCAATTACAAACTCATCAAACACTTTTCCATTATCTAAATTTATCAGGAGTGTCATTAAAAATGTGAAAAATCCTTTGTACACTGCAAATTTATCTGCCATCTCCAAATAAATTCTTTACCTTTAGTTCTCTCCTGTTCATTTTCTGTTCATTAGTCTATGCTCTAACTGATATAATTAGACCTTCCTAGTTGAAAATTGATATCCAGAAATTGTATCTTTCATGGTAGAATTGCTGATAAATTTACAGTAATCTTCCATCTCTATATAATCACTTTCAGAGTGCTGTTTAGAAACTAACTGTCAATTTTTTGTGTATGTTAGTTCTCTACAGCAAATAAGGTCAACTCTCAAAACCCATGATATTAGATGTAGTCTGTGTGAAATTTTATTAGTAAAATCAACAATAGCAATGTTAATAATAATTCCTTTATTTACTGTATCTAGTAGGGCAATCATACTGTCAGCTACATAGGCTATGTTGCCACACCAGTCTTATTTAAAGAGCCATCTGGAGGGATTTTTTTAACTCTGCCACTTGAGACATCAAGTGTACTTTAATTCCAGTTTCACTGAGTCTGCACCTGGAGCATTCTGCACAAGCATTAAAGTAGTAATTCCTATATTTTTGATTTTTTTTTTATAATTAAAACAAGAATGGAATAGAAATTTAATGTTTTCTTTTTGAAATTTATACACTTTATATCAGATTTTATTAACTTATGGTAGTCAGAACTACTTAATAAAAATTTCTTACATTTGTAAACAAACATGCTCTGAACCATGTAGTTGCAGTATCAAGTATTGAGTTGCAACATTCAACTCAAGTTCAGCATTCTTTTCATGAAAGAACAATGGCAGATTTACCTTCAATTTTAAATATGAATAATATAATTAAATTAGTGAATAGATGAATTTCCAAAGAAATATTATCAGAAACATAAAAGTGAAAAACCTATTAATGGGACATGTCAACAAATTATTTTAAATACCCTTTTCAAAATTTTTTTTCTCATCAATGAAAAGGCATATGAAAAGATAACATGATTTTGAATAATGACAGTCATGCAGGAGTGGTGTGGCACACAAGTTTTTACAAGGATTTTGCAAAGTTGGAATACTGATGGGACAAATGCATCACACTTCATAGAGATTATGTAGAATAGTCCTTCAGTTCTAGTTGACTGTGACAAGTGCTTCCTGGTTAAGTTGGAAACTTCATCCAACCCTTGTATTTCAATTAAGTTATGAATTAGATTATGAATATGCTTTGATTACAATCAATTTTAATGTGCTGTTAACAAATAACTTGTTTGCTTTCAGAGACTAAAAATTGTCAAGAGTTAATACTATCAGTATAAATTAAAATTATTTGTACATCTTGATTTTTTAACTCTTGATATGATAGCTAATGAACATACTAAACATACTGAAAATGAAAGATCTATGACAACTTTTCAATAATTCATATAAAAAAATATTAAAATGCCATTTATACAAAATATTTTTATTAAAAATTATCTATTTTAAGTTATACTAGTAAAAAAGTACTTACAAAATTTAATTAGTAGTAATTTTTTTGTAGTAATAATTTTATAGTAGTAATAATTTTGTAGTAGTAATTTTTAGTACTTAATGGATATTTAAAATTTAAAGAGGTTTACTTGATTTATTATTAGAATTTATTAATGTTAGTACTGTAGCATTAATAAAAACATAAATGCTTGAATATTGATTTCATGACTTTTGATAAAGTGTATTATATTTAACTTTCTTAGTTAAAGAGGACATGAAATTTTCTGTTAAATGTTCTTATTGTTGGTGATTAACAGTTTAGAATAGGTTTAGATACTTGATGTGGTTTAATTTTCAAAATGATTGGTAGATTGTTCTTTCCTCTAATATAACATATATTTTTTGCTTTTAAAATATACATTATACAGGGTGTCTCAGTTAAACGTTTCAGAACTTCTAAGAGGGGTAGGGTGCATCCGACGACTCGGAATCATATAGCAATGCAGAGTTGGAAATGCTTTTCTGAAGCAGTGATGTACACAGAAACAACTAACCTCTGGTGCAGGCTTGCAAAGAAATTATGGCTGGGAATACGTCTCATTGGATATCGTTCCACGTACAAGTGCTGTGTGGCCCACTACAATCTGCAGCCCCGTACACCAAATACATATTAGCTAACTCTGTGTTCTTGTGCGAAATGATGATTCCCTGCAAGAACGCTCAGAACTTTTGCGCAACGTCATCTACTGCTTCAGGAAACCATTTCCAACCCTGCATTGCTATATGATTCCAAGTCGTCGGGATGCACCCTACCCCTCTTAGAAGTTCTGAAACATTTAACTGAAACACCCTGTATATCATAATAATAAAAGCTTTTTATTTGAAATCTCCTGTAAAGTACATCAAAAANTTCGTTTTGGATCGTTAAGAGTTAGTAGATGCATTGGTAACAGGTTAGAAAGAGATAATTATATTACTATTCTCCGGTGTTGTGGTAAAGATGAGTAGCATGTATGAATAGTTGCAATGGTGTCTTTGTCCATCTGTTAGAAATAGTCTTGCTACAAAACCTGTCCAAAGCATGCCATGCTTCAGACAGGATTTTATATAGGACTTTTAATAAATGACTGTTGTGTTAGTGTGGAGGTCTATTGGAGAGCATGTCAATCTCATTTTTGCTGTTGAGTAGCACACTGTCCCCGCTACTGATATAATTGTCTGGAGAGCTCGCTTGCATGACATCAATCACTGCTAGTAATGGTATGAAGGACATTGACGATACAACACTATACTCAAGATATCCTGTACCCTCATGTGTTGCCTTTTATGACAGGGCTGCAAACAATCATTTTCCAACAAGATAATGCTGAAGAGTTTTCCTAGGAATGTCTGTTACATTACTACACTTGCTTGGTGTACTCGGTCTTCAAATTTATCACCCGTATAGTATTTACAGAACCAAATTGGATGTTAGCTTTGGCCATCTATGTAAGGAATCTGGAGTAGCAGTAATAATAATAAACTAATTTTCACATTGCTGTTGTTGTTAGAATATCCCTTAATTTAAAAAAAATGTAGTACAATTATCCCGAATAAGTTAGTTAAATTGCAAACTTTAAAATGTGCTGGCATAGTTATATAATGATTTATCAAATTATTTTCATACAGAAACATTAGTCATAAGTGAAACCAGTGTAGCTGAAATTGCATTTGTGTGCTAAATAAAGTAGGCCAAGTTCATTGCAGTTACAGCTATTAATAACTTTTAGCATTTAGTTTAAAAAAAAAAATCTAAAACTTAACAATATAAATGAATAAAAAATTTTCAAAATATATTGCAATAGCATCTTTACCATGTTTAAATATTTTTGTTTAAAGTTATATTTAATTATATTTTTATCTATTTGCAACTATTTTGAATTCAGATTGATTTTTTTAATTATATTATTTTGTGTATTATATTGAAACAAGTAAAATGACAAAACCATATTTGGGACAAGACTATGTCTCAGAGACTCATTACTAAGCGGACTTTGACGTACAAGTTGGGTCTCGTTCTCATTCTCCAATCTTCTTTGGTATTGCTGCTTTTGGGCACAATCGTTCAAACTTCACCGCCCACGACCACGAGGTTGTTCACGATGCATTTTCGACAAAGTTAACCTATCCAATTTCGAAATTTCTCTCTGTTGCGTGTCGGCCCAGGTTGAATTTTTGTAACAAAAATTTCCCGTTTTTGAAAAAAATAATCGTGGCTATTGTATTGTCCAAAATTATTTTTTTATTTTGCACAAACAATATACAGTTTAACCTGATTATAATGTCATCGAATGTAACGACAACCCTATTATAACATCAAATTTTTATTGGTCCCAGAATTTTACTATACTAGATAATGTTAAAAAAAACCTACTTGTAATGACATAAAACTCTGTTTTAATGTCATATTTGAAGCATTCCTAAATTTACAAAATTAGATTACAAATTTTATTTAACAAACAAAATACTACACGTTCAGTCCTAGGGTTAGAGTCCATTTCTTAGAACGACTGTGGATGGTACTCTCACCATCTTTCTTCAGTTTGCCTGTTTGTAGAGAGAGTCGCCATTTTGTATTTTATTTTGACTCGGTTCTCGGTCCCCTGAGTACCTACAAGTCTGGTTTTTTTTATGTCCGCATGATTTGGGCACCTAAAACTCTGTGCTAAATTGTAACTCCTGACATGTACTCCTTCATACCTCTAAGCTGGTAACGCAGCAGGCGGTACAATTTTATAAACAAGACAGTCTTGTCAATAATTAACTTATGAAATAATAAGTTATGTACACAAATTGCTAACAGTATACAATGACAATAATTGTATGATAATTTACCATATTAAATTAATGGAAATTATTATGCTTGTAATCACAGAAATTCATATTTAATATCATCAGAATAACTTCTCTATATTTTAGTTTAACTTTGCTGTTGTAGTATGAGATTGTTTTTGGTTTTTTTATTTATTTATTTCAATTTCAGCTTTGTATTTCAATATTCTAATTATTTAATAAAGTATTATATTTAAAACTCATAGTTTAGTAAATTCTTTCATCTGCATAGAGAATTTTATCAGGATGAAAGAATTTAGCAATAAGAAAGAACTAGCCACATATACCTGGCATTGCTCAGACTTTTAAGAGGGTGAAAGATTGGTGAGTTTAAGTTAAGAAAGGGTGATAAAAATAATGGTCTTAGTAACTAAAATATACATTTATTGGCCTTAGTATTTACAATAATGAAACTGCAAAACAAAAAAAAAAAACTGCTTGAGCTAAAGTTAACGGGGTGGGACCCTGAACATGTTTGTCTTGTAGACTTAATATTGTACATTTCTCACTTTGCCATGTGTGAACTATTCTGCCTTTCTCAAATATCTCTTCAGCAGCATCATCTACAGGATAAGAGCTTTAATTTGATACCAAGAAATATAATTTTAGCACCAGCCATTTACTCAAACTAAGTTGGACAAGCTGAAATTCTCTTTCAATTAATATAAAGATTTTCTCTTGTAATTATAGTATTTCATTTCTGGTTAGTTAAAAAGTTTTTAATAAAAATTGTTTTGATGTTTTAGAATAAAGTTTTATTTAAAGATAAACATTTAATCATGCTTAATCCAAATGTAAAGATATTTAATTACGATTACTAATTCTAGTTTTGCAAATTTAAATTCATCCATTTCAGTTTATAGTTAAATTTTATATGTACAAATTAGAAAATTATATATTTTAATTTAAGATTATTCTTTATTTTTTAGGAACATTCAAATATTTTATAATAATGGATTCTTCAAATCAACACCCAACTCTTTATGAATTTTTATTAGAAGCTGAATTATCTCACTATTTTAATTCATTCAGAAGTGAATTAAAAATTAATTCTGTGGCTCAGATAAAATATGTTGAGGAAGAAGATTTATTGCATCTAGGAATGAGCAAACCAGAACAAAGAAGACTTAAGAAATTTTTTCACAAATATTATCCACAGACATATCTTAAAAAGATTAAAAAGGTAAGAATAAATAAAAAATAGCAGTTCAATAAATATAAAAGTGAAGACAGATTTTAGATTTTCATAGCTAAAACATAAAATTTGTGAACTCTTGTTGAAGATATAAGCTAAATTAAAGATTTATAGTATTCCAGAATAAATTTATCTCTAAATAAATGTGATTTAACAGATTGTTCTAATAAAAACTTTGAATTCTGACTTTATATAAATGCTCTCTATGTGTGTATACAGACATATACACACATATGCTTCTTTAATTTTTATTTATATGTTATAATTGTAAGTACAGACAATTTAACTGTTCTGGCAACTGGAGAGAATATCAGAAATAAATTTTATATCTTAAAATATACTCCAGCAATGATTTTAATGTTTATTAAAATCATTGCTGGAGTATATTTTAAGGTGTAAAATTTATTTCTGATATTAATGTTTTTGATCTAAGTTAAAATTTATATTTGTTCTATTTTATATTTATTCTGTTTTGTATTTTGAATGTTCTTTTCATTCAAATACATTCTATGTTTGAATGTTTAACTGATGAAGATCTATAAACTTAGATCAAAACATTTTTGTTTGTTAAAATTGTTGCTGGAGTATATTTTAAGGTGTAAAATATACTCCACTTTCTGATTATTTCTCTTATTATTGTTTATTTCTGATATTCTCTTCACTTGCCAGAACAGTTAAATTGTCTGTACTTATGACTGGTAAGTACAGACAAAGTTATTTTAGTTCAGTGTATTTTTTTTATTTTTAAGATGATAAAGGTATTACTTATGTTATAAAAATATGAATAATTTTAAAATGAAAAAAATGTATTGGGATTTATTTTGATGAATTTTAAAATATTTAATGATCTGTAACTTTCATTATATTTACAAATTGACTTAAGAAGTCACTCTTGTGAGCTATAACCACACACTTTCTTCTTCTTCTTCTTCTTTTTTTTTTTGAAGAAATTATGGAAATGCAAATATATCAATATGATAACACATTTCTATGAACTGTTGTTTATTCCAAATTCTTTTTAAATTTTATTGAATGGTAACATTCATTCATTCTTTCATTCAGTTCATTTTCCATTCTTTACCATTTTTTTAAAATTGATTTTTATCTAATTTACCTTTTATATTGAATTTTTAAAAATTAGGTGGTGATGGTAAGATGGTTGAGATGGTTAAGTTGTCAACCTATCACTCTGGGAGACTTGGGTTCAAAGTCCAACTCAGAAGTCTTGGGAATTTTTTGGAGTAATCTGTCCCAGATACATCAAACTTTGTACCTCACTATCTGGTTATCTTCATTGTAGGTCTGGCAAAACCCATAATGGGGTTTGAGTAAAAGACCATCTTAGTACTCTTAGGGTGGAAAGAGTAAAAAAAAATTAGGTAGTTAGATATAGTCTCTTCTTGAGTTATGACAGGGTTGTTCCAAAAAATGCACCATAAGTTGATAATAAAAAAATATAGTTAAAAAATATACACTATATGCAAGCTTATACAGTACATAACATTGCATATTGTACAGTATTGTTGATTGTAATAGTCTAAACTCATAAACAATCTCCATAACTGCCATGTTTGGATATTACCTTAAGTTTTTTATTGAGATACAGTGGGGAATTTTGCAGACATAAAGGATATACTGTAAAACACAGATAAGATGGTATATATATATATATATAAAGATACATTATCACATTGATATGTTTTGAATAACACTTTCTGTAATCTTTTCAAAAAATTCTCAGTTTAGAATATGTTCTTTTAAGTCAATTCATCAAAAACAGTGAGAAGTACAGATTATTAAAGAAATTTTATTTCATTAATGTTGTTGTTGTATTACTAAATCTGGTAGCAATGTAAGAATTAGAAAAAACCCTTTTATATAATTTTTATTTAATTTATTAATTAGATATTCTATTGATGTGTTTAAATGAATTTTAAAACTTTTTTAACCATGTACAGTATATTTGAACTTGTTTAAATGATATGCAATTGGACATTGGTGCCAATTTTTTAACTATGTTGGGTGATCTCAAATGTGACTAAATTAGCTGTAAAAATTTGAAATAAAAGTAAATAGAAAATCAATCAGATCTATTGTTAATATGTATATAGATCCAATCTACATGTAGCTAATTTAAATATAATTACCTAACACCAAAATGTTAATTTACTTTAATGATAACAGTTTAAATTTCTGCTAAAATAATTTTGTATCTAAACAAATGTCCCACAAATTAAAATGTACCTATAACTTGTACACTTCTATTTCATTGAAAATTATTGTTGAAGTATGCTATCATGCAATTAGTTTTAAATTGTGAAGAAAAGAATTATTCTATGAGCCCAAATTATTGGATGGGCTTGAGCCCTACATGTTAGGTTTTATTAGTGTAGGTATGGCAATGTGACACATGGGTAATCTGCTGAGGCAGGATGCCTTCTGGGAAGTCTTTCATTAGAAACTGGCTTCTATTTAGGTGTTACTAGCATGAAGAAAACCAGGAAAATTCCACATGGCCAGCCTGTTGGCAAGGCATGAACCTACAACCAACTCACAAAGGCATGAACCCACAACAGTGTTCAGTGGTTTTATCCACTCGACCACTGGTGGGCTGACTCTCTTGAATCCCACAAGCCCATAAGTTAGCACCACTGCAATTGGATGTAACTATATTCACAGAATTAATGCTTTAAAATGCTCTGATTTAATATTATATATAATTAAGTAATTAATATATTTTTCAAAAATTTAATTACATGTAATTTTTTTTATTTTAAATTAAATTGATAATTTATTGCAGATTATTAAAATTCATAAAGAATAATTTAAGTATGTACGAAAAATATATATTCGTTTCTAATCACGGCAAAATCAACAAATTTGCAATATCTGTTACAAGTATTATTTGTAACGAACCTTATGCAGGACAGTCAAGCTACTTGAAAATGTTTGTTGTATTTGCTATTGAGTTGCTGGAATAAAGAAAAGGTTATTTTGTGTGCTATAACAAATAGTTCCAGTTTTTTCTTAATTTAAATTGTAATTATGGTAATACAATAATTACCCTGATTATTTGTGTTTAAAATTTAATTTGAAAGCAGGTGCAGGTTACATGACAATGCTGGTTATTTGTTGATTTTAACTTGCAATTACAAACTCATCAAACACTTTTCCATTATCTAAATTTATCAGGAGTGTCATTAAAAATGTGAAAAATCCTTTGTACACTGCAAATTTATCTGCCATCTCCAAATAAATTCTTTACCTTTAGTTCTCTCCTGTTCATTTTCTGTTCATTAGTCTATGCTCTAACTGATATAATTAGACCTTCCTAGTTGAAAATTGATATCCAGAAATTGTATCTTTCATGGTAGAATTGCTGATAAATTTACAGTAATCTTCCATCTCTATATAATCACTTTCAGAGTGCTGTTTAGAAACTAACTGTCAATTTTTTGTGTATGTTAGTTCTCTACAGCAAATAAGGTCAACTCTCAAAACCCATGATATTAGATGTAGTCTGTGTGAAATTTTATTAGTAAAATCAACAATAGCAATGTTAATAATAATTCCTTTATTTACTGTATCTAGTAGGGCAATCATACTGTCAGCTACATAGGCTATGTTGCCACACCAGTCTTATTTAAAGAGCCATCTGGAGGGATTTTTTTAACTCTGCCACTTGAGACATCAAGTGTACTTTAATTCCAGTTTCACTGAGTCTGCACCTGGAGCATTCTGCACAAGCATTAAAGTAGTAATTCCTATATTTTTGATTTTTTTTTTATAATTAAAACAAGAATGGAATAGAAATTTAATGTTTTCTTTTTGAAATTTATACACTTTATATCAGATTTTATTAACTTATGGTAGTCAGAACTACTTAATAAAAATTTCTTACATTTGTAAACAAACATGCTCTGAACCATGTAGTTGCAGTAGCAACATTCAACTCAAGTTCAGCATTCTTTTCATGAAAGAACAATGGCAGATTTACCTTCAATTTTAAATATGAATAATATAATTAAATTAGTGAATAGATGAATTTCCAAAGAAATATTATCAGAAACATAAAAGTGAAAAACCTATTAATGGGACATGTCAACAAATTATTTTAAATACCCTTTTCAAAATTTTTTTTCTCATCAATGAAAAGGCATATGAAAAGATAACATGATTTTGAATAATGACAGTCATGCAGGAGTGGTGTGGCACACAAGTTTTTACAAGGATTTTGCAAAGTTGGAATACTGATGGGACAAATGCATCACACTTCATAGAGATTATGTAGAATAGTCCTTCAGTTCTAGTTGACTGTGACAAGTGCTTCCTGGTTAAGTTGGAAACTTCATCCAACCCTTGTATTTCAATTAAGTTATGAATTAGATTATGAATATGCTTTGATTACAATCAATTTTAATGTGCTGTTAACAAATAACTTGTTTGCTTTCAGAGACTAAAAATTGTCAAGAGTTAATACTATCAGTATAAATTAAAATTATTTGTACATCTTGATTTTTTAACTCTTGATATGATAGCTAATGAACATACTAAACATACTGAAAATGAAAGATCTATGACAACTTTTCAATAATTCATATAAAAAAATATTAAAATGCCATTTATACAAAATATTTTTATTAAAAATTATCTATTTTAAGTTATACTAGTAAAAAAGTACTTACAAAATTTAATTAGTAGTAATTTTTTTGTAGTAATAATTTTATAGTAGTAATAATTTTGTAGTAGTAATTTTTAGTACTTAATGGATATTTAAAATTTAAAGAGGTTTACTTGATTTATTATTAGAATTTATTAATGTTAGTACTGTAGCATTAATAAAAACATAAATGCTTGAATATTGATTTCATGACTTTTGATAAAGTGTATTATATTTAACTTTCTTAGTTAAAGAGGACATGAAATTTTCTGTTAAATGTTCTTATTGTTGGTGATTAACAGTTTAGAATAGGTTTAGATACTTGATGTGGTTTAATTTTCAAAATGATTGGTAGATTGTTCTTTCCTCTAATATAACATATATTTTTTGCTTTTAAAATATACATTATACAGGGTGTCTCAGTTAAACGTTTCAGAACTTCTAAGAGGGGTAGGGTGCATCCGACGACTCGGAATCATGCAATGCAGAGTTGGAAATGCTTTTCTGAAGCAGTGATGTACACAGAAACAACTAACCTCTGGTGCAGGCTTGCAAAGAAATTATGGCTGGGAATACGTCTCATTGGATATCGTTCCACGTACAAGTGCTGTGTGGCCCACTACAATCTGCAGCCCCGTACACCAAATACATATTAGCTAACTCTGTGTTCTTGTGCGAAATGATGATTCCCTGCAAGAACGCTCAGAACTTTTGCGCAACGTCATCTACTGCTTCAGGAAACCATTTCCAACCCTGCATTGCTATATGATTCCAAGTCGTCGGGATGCACCCTACCCCTCTTAGAAGTTCTGAAACATTTAACTGAAACACCCTGTATATCATAATAATAAAAGCTTTTTATTTGAAATCTCCTGTAAAGTACATCAAAAATTTTAGGAAAAAATATTGGTCTTAAAAAGTCCAGAGTTATTAACTAATTTAAAAACTTGCAGGATTTTTTTTAAGATTGATAATTTTTTCCTAAGATTTTTAATTTTTACTATTACAATTAAGATAGATATTATTGTAAGATATTTAGGTTAACGTATTTAGGTATTAATAATAATAATAATGTTTTTTTTATAATAATTTCAGATGATTCTTTCAAAAAATAAAGATGATGCAGATCGTGTATCTGTTTTAGAAAATGATTCCTTGGAAAGACCAAATATAAAAGTTCCAAGTAAACATATAATATCTATGGATAATATATCTTTAAATAAAGAATTGGGTGTTGGAGAATTTGGAGTTGTTCAGCAAGGAATTTGGACCAATGAAGATGGTGAAAGAGTAAGAATTATTATTTTACATTTTATTTTATTTAAATATTTATTAGATTTTGATATAAATTATTATCTATATTTTAATATTTAAACTAAACAAATTTTTATTATAATATGTGAATTGTTATACAAATAAAAAAATATCAGTAAACATAATTTTTAATATTTTAGTATTTGATATTAATGAAATTATTTGGTTCTTATAAATTTTTTCATTCAGTTTTACATGTACTGTAAAGTTATTTTGTTTTCAGTTTTAACTCTGATGTTGTAATTTCAATATTTTGAAGTGGTTAAGTCAATAATAATTAGATGATGATTATATATATGAGTAACTAAATATTTTTTATTTGAGTAATTAAAAAAAATGTTTAATCAAATGTATTAAATTTTTAAATTTGTTTCATCTTCACCTACATTGAGCAGTTTATTTAATAAATATCATGCTATTACTATGAAAATAATCTCATATTTACTTATTCTATTTTATCTCTTATTAAATAAAAGAATAAAAAACACATTTTTCTTAAAAATAATTCCTCTCTTTATATACTGGGTGATTTATTTTGTATTGTTATTGTCTAAAATCCAATTGGATTTTGGATTGATTTTTGACGGCCAGATAACCGAACAGTCAAGGTGGCAGCCTACTGCTGGGAACCCAGTATCGAATCCAGATAGGTCAAAAAGCCTTAGAAATTTTTTGGGTGGTGGTCCATCTGGATATGTCAGGCAGGCCCCATTCGTCACCACCCAGTTGCCCCATTGTGGGCCTGCTGAATCCATAATGGGCATGCTAAAAGAGGCCTTCTTAGTGCCCACAGGGTGGAGAGAGAAAAAAAAAAGAAAAAGTATACAATTGGTTATTAGATAATCACAATCTAATTGAATGGAAATATAAATTTGTTTAACTATTTAAATTTATCAGTAGATGCTACCATATGTCCGTAATATTAGAATGTTTGATTCGTAATAGTAATTTATTAGTGAAATTATCTTATAATTTTTGCATGTTTTGGTATAAACTTAAATAAAATTTTTTAAACATTTTAATGTCTGTATTTAATTTTTTCTTATCTATCTTTACATTTTTATTCTTCTGATATTCTATATTTTTTATTCCTCTTCTTCTTTGTCTTTGCTCTTTCCATGTTTATATGGGATCAGCATTCCCATCTTTAATCTGTCTTCTCCACTTATCTCTGTTTAGGGCATCCTCTCTCCTCCATCCCCTCTCTCCCAAATTCTCTGCCATCCTGTCTCTTCATCTCAGCTTTGGTCTTCTCTGCTTTCTTTTCCTATCATTTCCAACCTTCCAGTCCTCTTTCCAACATAGTCTTCATTTCTCTCCACATGCCCAAACTATCTGAATCTACTACTTTCCTGCATCTTTTTATGTATAGGACTCACCTTAACTGTTTCTCTTATATAATCATTCCTAATTTTGTCTTTCATCACATCACACATCCATCTCAGCATTTTCATTTCCACTGTCTTTGTTTTCTTTTTCCTGGGCCCTTGTAATTGCCCACATCTCATCACTGTACATCATTGCAGGTCTTACCATGGTTTTATATAATCTTTCTTTCATTTTGTAGCTTAGTTTTCTTATTGCACAGTATCCCACTCATCTTTCTCCAGTTCAACCATCCACTCTAAACTCTATCTATACTGGTGAACTTTCTATATTTTTTTAATATATTCTTATATTACTTACAATTTTTGATTTTTTATTACTTTTTATTTTATTAAAGAATCATATTTTTTAGAAATTATTGCTTTTACAAGATTATTTACAACCAAAAGTACTAAGAGATGACATTTAAACAAAATTATATATAAAAGAAAAGAATTTAATATAATTTTGATATTAAACAGCATTTTTTTAATATTATTAATTCCCTATTCTGAAATTTACAAAATATTTTCAAATTTATCATTAATATATACTATAATTTAAACTCACAAGATATGTTTTTATTTAGTTTTTATATAATGAAAAAATTAAATTATTATTTTTAAAAATATTTTTATATATCAATAAGAGAATGTATTTAAAAAATTTTTTTATTTCATCTAGATACAAGTTGCCATTAAATGTCTTTGCAAGGAAAGAATGCAGAATAATAATA
This sequence comes from Centruroides sculpturatus, assembly GCF_000671375.1. Lineage (NCBI taxonomy): Eukaryota > Metazoa > Arthropoda > Arachnida > Scorpiones > Buthidae > Centruroides > Centruroides sculpturatus. The sequence continues at coordinate 102,258 of NW_019384853.1, forward strand.
TGGAATTCTTAAAAGAAGCAGCTATTATGCACACTATTGATCATGAACATATTGTCAGGCTGTATGGTGTAGCTTTGGATACAAAATCACTTATGCTGGTAAACATTCTACATGTGTTTTAGATTAAAAATAATAATAGTAATCTTAAAATATTATATATACAATGGTACCTTGTACTTCAAATGCTTTAGACTTTGAATGCTAAATTTGACAAAAATTTGCCTGAGTTTGAATGATGCTTGGAAGTTTGAACTGTGTGGGCAGTGAAAAAACATGCTCAAAGTGTAAATGCAATCTTTTTGCACCGGAGTCATCTCTTGCTTTCATGTTATGCTTGTACATTTTCAGTGTTTTCTTTTTCACTTTATTTTTGGTTATATATATTACATGTTATTTGTCAATTTCTAATAACTATTTCTGCAATTTTTCTTCATAGATAGCTTTTAGGTGTTTCATATGTTTTGTATTCTTTACTTCAAAAATTCCTGAACTTTTGAAACCACATTTGATACATTCAAAGTTTAGGAGCATTTTTCCCTTACACATTATAATTTTTTTGCCATTTGTACGACATTATATCCTTTCCGAAACTCATATAGCTTAATATATCTGATATCCAAAGACATTTCAACTTAATTTTATTCGAACAAAATGTGAAGTAAAAAGTTTAAAATAAGCTTCTTAACAAAGAATACAATCTCAGATTAGCAATAATATGGTAAATTTCAGAACTGTTATAATTAAATCCACATCTATGTTAAGAAATGACAGCTGTTAAAATACACAATGTAATCTTTACTTATTAACCATGGTATCAGTGAAGCATGTGAAAGCAACAAAGTCTAAGAGGACTGCTGTAATATTGACAATCAAGATGAAAAAGGAAGTTATCGCAAAACATGAAAGTCGTAAGCGTATAGCAGAACAAATGGCTATGTTTAAGATACTGAAGTTGATGATGTATGATCAATAAATGCAAATTTTATTTTATTTTACAGTATTTATATGTTTTATTTATTGTTTTCATGTTTTAATTTATTATTAGGGTATTTAATTGTGCTATTTTCACTTTATAATTATGCAAATTTTCTATTTTTAAATTTATCTAAATAGGTATTATTTAGGATGTGGGAATGAATTAATTTACTTTCCATTATTTCTCTTGGGAAAAACTGATTCAGAGTTTAAATGACCTCTTGGAATGAATTAAATTTGAAGTACAAGGACCACTGTATATTATAAAATGCAAATATAATTTTTAACTCAAAACTATTTAAAATTCTATTTTACTAAAATAGAATCTGGATCACAATTAAAAAATAATAAGTTAATCTTATAATTGATATAAAAAATTTATTATATATTAAAATAAAATCAGAAGATAGTAGTAAATAATTCAGAAACTTGGTAATCTTAAAATAGAAATTTTAAGATTACCCAAAATTGTATTTAAAAATTGAAATGTTTTTAACAAAAACTTAGTCTATTCTCAGCATCAAATAAATTATCATTAGAACAGAACATTTACATTTGAAATTTTACAGAATTTTATATTAAATTATAAAAAATATAAATTATAATATTAAAGTATATTCAAACATATTTTGAGTAAATAAGAACATTTTGTGTGTGTACAATTTAAAGAAATATATAAAAATTTTAAAACAAATGTTTAACTTCATAAAGAATAAATTACTTTAAAATCAAGCTTGATTCAGAATACAAGTTACCTGTTAATCAAGTCTATAAAATCTGCAATCAGCTAAGTTTAATGCATAATTATTTAAGTAAATGACAAACTTAGAATTTATATTGTGAAAGTATTGAGGAGAGATAAGGACTTCTGTTAAGTAGAATCTTTATTTAGATCAATGAGCAAAACAATCAAAGAACATTTTTCATTATGAACTAGGCCACAAAAGATAGACCCATTTTAGTCATTGAAGATAGACCCAACCTCCCTCACAGCATTCTAGAACAATTACACAATCACGCCATAAAGAAAATGTTTAGTGAATTATGGAGAGGAACACAATCACATCATAAAGAAAATGTTTAGTGAATTATGGAGAGGAACTAGCATAACAATTCTAATACCTTCAAATTAGAGTATTATTTTGTGCACTTGTATAGATAAAAATATATTAATATATAATTTTTTTAAATATACTTAAATATACTAATACTAAAATTATTATTAATTTTAATAAAATATATAAAATGCATAAAATCCATCCAATAAACAAAGCGTTAATTATAAATACCCATGTTAACCTTATAATGCTTTGCAGTTATTAGTTACTGAAAACGTTTGTGTTATGTTCCAAAATAACTGCAAAGAATGCTTGAATATTTTAAGTAAATTAAAAAAAATAGGAAGTATTAATTGAATGTTATAAAAAAAACAAGAGATTTTTACAGAAAAGCAATTTACTAAATAGATATATTATAGCTAGAGCCTAATTGGGATTAAGCAAAGTAGGCAAATGTTTATCTTGATTTCTACTGAATTAGTTGAAATATTCTTCTGCAAACTAATAAATACTGTCTTTTACAAACTTATCAATGTAGTTTTTCAATTATCTTCCTATTAGTTAATGAAATATTTTTTCACTGTAATATGGTTGCTGTTTATTCAGTTTTTATATATAGCATCTCTTTAATCCAAAAAACAAGTTTGGTAGATGATCTCACAGCTTTATTTTGTAAATTGGCCTACAAATGCATTTAGGATTGGTTTAAGTTCCCGACCCCTCTTCAGTGCTGTACGAAAAAAACGACAATATAATTAGGGGTACGACATTATTCAGATATTGCGGAAAAAGATAACCAGAAAGGTGTGAGATTGTCTACCAAACTTGTTTTTTGGATTAAAGAGATGTTATATACAGAAATATTTTTATTTTTCTGCTGTTTTGTTACTAATTTTATTCAAATATATGCTTGGAAAAGCTTATAATAAAAATGAAAGTATCTATATAATTAGTAAATTTAATTTTACTTTGTTTTTTCTCCCAACATTAATCTGTTATTAAGTTTATAATAATTTAACAAGAAATTTTTAATTAAATATTTATAATTATGGTTGCTTGTAGGTAACAGAATTAGCTCCTTTACGATCATTATTGGAATGTCTTAAGGAACCAGCTCTTAGACCTAGTTTTGGTGTACTGTCATTATGTGAATTTGCTCAACAAATTTGTGATGGAATGCAGTATTTAGAAAATAAACGACTTATTCATAGAGATTTAGCGGCAAGAAATATTTTAGTATTTTCAAAAAATAAGGTAAGTGAGAGATAATTTAAACATTAATATTCTTATAATACACAATATATTCTTTGTTGTTATTATTTTAGAAGATGAACATTTTCACATCTAAGAAATGTATGACTCTATTCAGTAATTCAACATTATAAACCAAAACCTATATTTATTAAATTTTTATGATTTTCATAAATATATTGACATAAATGATGTCTAATTAATCTTAAGATCATGTACTATTGAAAGCTTTATAAAGTCATGATTATCAATAAAACACAATAGTTCTTATTTTTGATTATATATATTTAAAATTATCATTTATTTTACATTTATACTTTATTTGCAAGTATATTCACATAATCAATGTAATATATGTAATATCTCGGCTATGTTAATTCAACCACTTTGTTCTGATTGGCTATAATATATTATAATTCAGATGTCAAAATACATTGAAAATAGAAGTTTGTTTCTAAAAGTCATTAACCCCTGAAACAAGAGAGAGGATTTAGTGTAGTGTTTGCAATATTTATATGTTTATAGTTCAAAAAATTAAAGTTGAGAAAATATTTTTTTGGTTTTTTAAAAAAGCAAATTTCTGAATTTCTGATTAAAAACAATTTTATTATCTTTTGAATAATAATAATTCATGCAGTTACTCAATTAACTTTATTTATTCTTTACAAATTGCATTTGCAAAATTTATTTACACTTTCATTTTGGAATGTTTGATTTATTCAGTTTTTATTATAAAATCTACATATGTAGATATTTGTAGATTTTATAATAAAAACTGTAATTTAGTAGTAAAAAAATATTCTCTTTAATGATGCCAAACTTAGATTAAAAATAAATCAAACTGTCTTTTGCATTAAAGATTTTTATTTGCAAAGTTTTTAATTACAAACAAGTACTTTTGACATTTCAAAATGTCAAAAGTACACTCAACCTGAAGATGACATTTCAAAATGTCATCTTTAGGTTGAGTGTATGCCATTTAAATTACAATTTTTAAAGTAAACAACTTTAATGTCAACAGGCAGTTTGGTTTATTCTTACACAATTACTACATAATGAAAGATTCATTGTTTAATTCTTACCGTAATAATGCTAAATGAAGTTACATTAAAAGTTCTAAAATGATTTTTAAACATTACAATTTTTTTTAATATTAGAACTTTCTTTTAACGTAATTGCTTTCTAGTAATTATTATTTGTGTTAATTTTACTTTATTATACAAGTAATAAAAACATTGAAATTAAATTTATTTCAATTTCTAATGTGTTGATTAAACTAATGTACTTTTTATGCATTTGTATTGATATTTAACAATTTTATTATTTTAAAAAGAAAACAGTAAGGGATTTTTTTATCTGAAATTTAAAAATTCAAAAAATTTTGACAACAGAAACAAAGTTGGCATTAGTAATTATGTCACAAAAAAATTGGCATTACATTCAGTTGTAATTGGTGTGCAAAATATCTTGGAGTTTTAATAAACAAATTCTTGATGACTGAATTTTAAAATCTTTTAAAAATCTTAATGACTCACAATCAGTAATGTTAAATTATGCTTTAAGTTGTCATATTGTTATGTACTACAGTAGCAACATGAATGATAAAAAAATAACAGTAGTAATTGTTTATGGATAAGAGAATGAAATTATGGAAAAGAACTCTCACAATTAAATACAGAAGGACTGTTTATTTGTTATATATTTAAATAAGCTAGTTATGATCTATCTAAAATAAAATAAGTGCTTATTGGGTTATACTGATGGTCCTATTACTTGAGATGTATTATAGTCTAAAGAAAAACATACAAGAAGAATAAATCAATTTTGATATTTTGTTTAACTATTTTCTAGAAAAATATCACTTTTATGAAAAGTTAAAAAATATTTTAGTTAATGAAATTACTTTGAATAATATATTGTTGACTTAAATATTGGTGAATTATGAAGCACTTGAGAATACAATGACTTTTTTTTATCAGTCATAAATGTGTAGTGTTAATTATTACTTAAAAAAGCATGTACAGGAAGATTGTAATTAAATGTTTATGCTGTTCAGATATATTTACAGCAGTATTTAATATATATTACAGCATAAATTAACAGCTTAATGTTGTGAATGAAATAACTAGAAAAAAATGAGTTTGTCTTGGACAATAATGAAAGCTTTCTTGATGACATTATTGTAGATCTATATTTTTTTATAAAGTAAATAATACATTTGTGTATATTTTACCAGTGTCAATGGTTACAATAAACTATGCCACTATGAGAGCTTATGTGTGTTTCATATAGGAAGCTTGGATGTTGGGGACATAAAATCCAGAAATTTTGGAAACTATAAAGTGTAATATTTCAAGTATTCTTGATAAGGATTATTTTCTGTATTATTTGTAACAGAATATACATTAATAGAAATGAATAACTTTGCATTGTAAATATTAATTAGTTTTAATATATTTACGTTTTTGTAAATATAGTAAAAATTCCAAGTAGAATTTTATTTAATTGAAGTAAGTTTAATTTTCAAACTGTTGTGAAACATGAAAACTTTCTTCTCAAATTGTAATTAGATAAATTAAATTTGATATATTAAATCATTAACATGTTAAAAGTTAATGAAAGTATATGTATAAATAAAATTATATAGATTATTTTTATATTAATATTTGCAATTAAAAAATTATATAATAAAAGTTTAGTTTTGTACTAATGAAAAATTTTTCAGGTCAAAATAAGTGATTTTGGCTTATCTAGAGCACTGGGAGTTGGAAAAGATTATTACCAAACTAATTTTAATGTAAATTTGAAGCTTCCTATTGCTTGGTAAGTAATATTAAATTTACAACTTTTTTATTTCTTCACAATTTATTTCTTATAGTTTCAGTTTCTTTTATTTCTATAGTATTCATAGTATAATAATGTGTAAAGGTAACTTATATGAACATGCATTTTTTTCCTTAAATGCTATGATGTTAAAACCTTGATATAAACACAATTTAGGTCAAGTTATATTACAAACTTTTTGTTTGTTGGATTTCTTTAACTTATTGTCAGGTGCAATTTGTATTTTAAAATGAGCAGGTGCAATCCATCCTGGGACAGGCAATTTTTTCTTTCAGATTAAATAATAATTACCTTTTTTTTCATTATCATATGCTATAATTATTTATTGAAAAAAATGCAAAGCAATAAGGAAAATACAGTAAAAATACAATATAACATGTCACTATGTTAAGCATTATTAGTCATTTTCATTGGAACCATACATTGCAATCACTAAAGTGAATCGCAATGTATGGTTCCAATGAAGATGACTAATAATGTGGTTCCAATGAAGATGAATAATAATGTGTGGTTCCAATGAATCAATTTCTAAAATTTTATTTGCACCTATGTTGCCTTCACTTTTATCTTCTATAGTAGTTTTGGCATTTTGCTCCTTTTCTCAATGATCTTGAAGAATGCAAGGAATGTCTTGTAGTTTTATGAACTTATGAAAATATCATACTTGCAATTAAAAGTGTAAAAAGTGTATAAGCAAGTAGTAAAAATGAACCAATCTATTTTTCTAGTAAAAACACAAACATAACTATTATAACTTATAATTTACCAATTATCTATAATACAAAATAAATATTTGCTTTTATTCAAAAATAAACATTTTTTTTTTAATTCTGAATGTTTACTAACAAAAGTAACATAAGAAAGGTAAAAATAGCAGGAAAAAATGAAAGAATTACTTACATCTTTTCCACACATTCATGTAACACAAGCAGATAAAAAATGTAATAAGGATGGGTTATATATATTTCTTCTGAAAAAAGTAACTGTTTTCTGAAACCAAACCACTCCTCACTCCAGTATTGTTTAGTGCACAAATTTCTTTGAGAATACACCTTCTTTTCAGGATGACCACATGCATTTGGAAGCAGTGGTGTACATAAGAAGAAAAATACCGTACTGAGGATGGGGTTGTGCCTGACAAAAGGTTAAAATTTGCTGAATTAATTGGTGTTTTTGAAATTATATCAATTTTTTTTCTTGTTAAAATGAATCATAAAACACTATTAATTAATAAATGTGTAAAAATATAGGTAGTGTTAAGATTATGTAGAATAAACAATCTAGTTAAAATCAGAATTATAGCAAAGAGCAAAAAAATAGCAAAGAGAAAATTGCCAGATTATTAACCAAAGCTATATTCTGTCTAAACAAAACTAATAGTAATTGAGTGGAGCTCTTCATAAGTCAGAAAGTGTTTTGTCTGTGATTGAAGTACAAAGCTACTGCATGACTACTAAACATAACTTTTTAAAAACTTGACAAGACTGATATTGTAATGATGCCAGAATTTTTTAAAATTTGATCTATCAGTTGAGTGTCCCATTGCTGGAAATTTATGTTGATATTTACAACAATTTTTTATTTTGATTTTTACGACTGGGGTTTAACAAGCATGGCCTGCGGCCACATGTGTATGTTTTAAATGTTTCTTGATGATTTTGTTGGTTATGACATTGGACATTCATATCTTCCCAGAAATACATGTTTTAAATTGCCTCAGAAGAATTAGTAGCATTTCACCATATTTGTGTTTTCGTACAAAGCAAAAACAAAAAAAACCTATTCCGCATAGTTCAGTTTCATTTTCCTAGAAAATACCTAGTAATTTTGTCTGAAGGTAGGCTGAGTTACCATATATAAATCAATATTAATACTTAGAAAAAATATTAGTTCTGAATAACACAAAGCTTGTACTTCATGCATGCTAACAGGATACATTACCAGTTTAGCAATCATACTATCTGAATGCTTTGAGCCACTCTCCTCTAGTTTATCTAAGAGCCGCCGCAAACTACAGGATGTGGGAGCTAGCATACGCTCGCTCGCGCTCTTAAGCCCCGCCTTTTTTTCCCATGATTCTATGAGCCATTTTTGCTAGGTAAGCTACGTGAGCACGAAGCAGCCGCAAACTACACAACGTTTGCTCGCGTAACGTAGTCCACGTGACGTGGATTCCACAGATGTAAATTGGCTATAGAACAAGATTTTATTATAACCTATACTTGTAATCAGTCAGTTTTCGTTCTGAACAGCATGGAAAGAACATGTTTACTAGTTAAGCCTAACTAGGCTTAACTAGCCGAAAACTATTTATACTGTATGTGACTATTTACATACAACGGTTATAGTATTTTCTTTTCAATACTGAATGTATTAATCATGTAATTTACGTACATCGATAAAATTCTATTATTATTTTTTTCGATATGTGACATGTTTATGTAGTCATCCGTCTTCCCCGCTCTCTCTTGCTAGTGTAAATGCTCTAGTTGTTGAATTCTGTGAACAGCGAGCGTACTCTCGCATTGCTGCGCTAGCGAAGGAAAAACCATGCGGGCAAGAAGTAAGGGGAGGAGTCTTTGACGTCATCGGTTGTGCTAGCGCATGTTTGCTAGCGTTTTGCTCTCGCAAAGTGCTAGTTTGCGGCGGCTCTAA
>NW_019384853.1:111399-192648 GCF_000671375.1 Centruroides sculpturatus
TATAATTTATATTTTTTATTAATGAATTTACTCTTAATACTTTAATTTTCAGTACTCCCAAAATTTTTATATTTTAGAAAATTATTATTTAATATCTCTGTAAAACTGGGATTGTATAAACACACAATGAAAAAAACCAATACCAGCACTGTGAAAAGAAAAAATTTACTAACGTTTTCGTCTATATAAAAATAGACATCATCAGGTAAAAACAATATAGAACAAATGGCTAACAAAAATTGAAACTGTTTTTTTCAGATGTTTCAACTGATTATGTAATTAGAATACATTGCATTTAAAATTTATATGTTATGTTCAGGATATAATTTTAAAATATGCATATTATTTAAATGATAATAAATAAATAATCAATTAATTTCTCATTAATTATTACGTAATCAGTTGGAACATCTGTAAAAACATTCAATTTTTGTTAGCTGTTTGTTCTAAATTGTTTTTACCTGATGATGTCTATTTTTATACAGACAAAAATGTTAGTAAATTTTTTCTTTTCACAGTGCTGGTGTTTGTTTTTTGCATTGTGTTATTATTTAAAGTTGTTATTTTCTCAGATCAATTATACATTTATTAAATTTTGTTTATTTTCAATTAAACATTGTACTATTGAATTTTTTTTAATGAACATTAGACTCAAAATATTTAAGTTATTTGTTTTGTGTGTTTAAATTATGGCTAAAAACATAATAAAGCCAAATTGTATAAATTTTTCTTCTCATATAAATTTTTATATAAAGTTTTCATATAAATGACATAAATATATCAACATCAATGTTAAGCTCTTACATTATTCAGATTTTCAATAATACCATTTTGAGAATGTTCATTAAACATACAATATTTGTGAAATGAACATGTGTGCAGAATGAAAAGTAACTACCAAAAAGGATATAAAATATTTTTTCAGTTTTATAATAGAAAAATAAACACATATTTATAAAGAATCTTCCAAAAAGAATTCTATGATTTTAAATGACTGTAATTATGTTTATTATTATCTGAGAATATTGTAATGTACATTAAAATCGTGGCAAACTGTTTAAGTTTCACATTTGCCCATTACAGTTTCTTAATGTGTGCACTTCGTGTCACACGGCACACGGCACACATCCAATTGATACTCAAATTCTTCCTACACTCACTACAGCATATCTGTTATCATGTCTCCCATAGCAGACACAATTCAGCTGTAGGTTACTCATGTTGCACAATGATGAGTGATTTTGACTTTGCAAACTGCAGAACACAAAATGTTTTCTCTATTGTGTAGTCACTGTTTTTGTTTACAGTTCTTCCTAGATACAACAGAGAAAAAGATGTTTTATGCAGATGGTAGATGAAACGTGGACAATTACTCTATCAATTGTTGTACATTGCATACTTCTCAGATAATAATTAACATAATTACAATAATTTAAAATGGTAGAATTTATTTTAGAAGATTCTGTATGTTTTATGTATGATCTTATGAAAAGTTTAGTCTTAGATAGACAGTTTATTGCATTACATGTGAACATTATAAGAAAGTATAGTAGAATCTGTTTATTTATTGAATGTTTTATGGGCATTCCTATTGCTATCTGCAAAAATTTTATTTTCAAAATTTTTGTATAGCTGAAAACTCACAAATATACTGCTTATTTAAAGCAACTGAAAAATGTTTATTACAAAAACATTTTCAGCTTTCTTAAAGTCATCTTTAGCTATTGCAATTAGAGCTGTTGCATACTCTAAAATGTAATACTTGTTTCAAAGAAAATTGTCATGTACAGTACTTGTTTATTTTTAGAATTCTATCAGTTTCATTATAAGTTAATAAAGTTAATATATACATTACCATTATATATATATAGAACACATGACATGAAAGTTTATTTTGTTTAGAATATTAAAGCAAAAATTTTAAATGTAAAAACTTACATGTACTGTATATGTGAAGGTTACAAAAATATGTTTTATATAAAATGTATGTTTTTGTCATTTTCACTGGGCAAAACATTATGATCTGTACTAATGATATTATGTAAGAGTTATGTTTCAGTTACTGTTTTATTTTTTTAGTGCAAATGTGTTCTAAGCCCTGAACAAGTTTTCATAGATTATAAAATTGATTCTTCAAAAAATTCTTTGAAGATGATGATAAATATTAAATCAAAAAATTGTGCAGAATGGAAAATAATTTCTCGACTAACATATTACATATTTGTATATTAAATGTTAACTAATGGTGAACATTAAATGATTTCTCACATTGAAAAATAATAATAGATTTCTTGTCAAATAGTTAAAACATTAATCATTACTTCATCATGTTGTAGTAAATATTTTTATCAGATTTGACAACACAGTTGATGTTATATCAGTATGCAGGATTTTAAATTGACTGATATAATGGTATAAATTTCATCTTTGTTATTATTATTTACTACTATTATAAATAAATTTTATAATTGCTGACACCATATATAAATATATAGAATTATACAGAAAAATTATGTTAAATTTGTTCTACAAATTTAATAAAAATATATTAATTATATACAGATTTTAGAAGCAATTGATGAACCAAACTTTCAAAGATTGGAACAACCAGATTGTTGTCCTAAGGAATATTATTCACTAATGAGAAAATGCTGGCAACATGATCCAAGCAAAAGACCAAAGTTTTCCGAAATTGCACCAATTCTACCAGAGGTAAGAAACTGTTTTATTTTATAACTCAATGTATTTTATTAATTTTAGTTACTGCTTTAAAAATATAAAGTCATTAGTATCAATAGAATTGCAAAAAAACACATTTGTTATTAAATTATTGTTATTCTTGATCATTCTAATATTGTATCTCAGATTATTTGGTTAGAAAGTGATAAAAATATATATAGTGGATCACAACTCTCTCAGCATACAATCAAATAACTTTACAATTCACTCTCTAAAATAAAATAAAGTTTACAGAATGCTGACTGTTCACTCTATGAACAGTCAGCATTCTGTATTCTATGTTCACATTAAATTAATCAAATCAGACAATATATATATAAAGAGAGTTCATTTATTTCAGTGAACATATCAATTTTCATGATCTCAAAGCAAATTGCCAAGACTTTATATTATTGGATTTCCATTATGATTTTTTTAATGATATGATATAGTATGATGTATGATCTCTATAATAGATTAATATTTATTATGGAGATTCTACATCATAGTTTTTTATTAATGATTTATGATGTACTTGTTCAAGTTTCAACTGTAAATTTTTACTATTGTAAGTTTTGTATTGAACTTTTACTTCTGTTGCTAAATTAGTACAATTCGGCAACATTTAAATTCAATATTAATTAAATGCTTGTGAAGATAAATGTTATCAACAATTAGTCTATTATTTTCAAATAAGTAAAGCAAAGAACACTAAAAAGAAAATATGAAATGAAAAAAGAAAATGATAGATTTATGGAGATAAAAGTTAATGCATGTTAACATTTATAAAGACTGTGGTGTAGTAAACACTAGTATTGTGTTTTATTCCAAAGACACATGCCAAGTTTTCCATCAAAAGACAAAAAGGGATACCAGTGCAAAAGACAAAAAGGGGGTGGAAGGTGAAAAAGGGAGCAGAAACAGCTAGAAATTTTTACAGTTGTATTGTATCAAAATCTACCTAAAAGGGAAGATTCTGGAAGATTTTAACCTTTTAATTTGTAATATATACTAGTTTATTTACAGAAGATTAGAGCAGATTTTACATGTTTTTAAATTATACAAAGTGTAACCAAAAGGTACGTCTATATACCGTTTATGTACTCATTGTTTTATGTAAATTCTCTACTGTAATAAGTTAAAAAATATATATAGTATTTTAGTTGACTGAAGAGGGGCAAAGCCCGAAACAAGTACAAAACAATGTACCGTATCGACTCAACTAATAAAGAAATTTGATGGAAAACTTGCCATGTGTCTTTGGAATAAAACACAATACTAGTGTTTACTATACTACAATTATAAAACAGGACACAGTTTCAAAAAACAAATAAAAAAATTTATAAAGATATTTATTTTTAAATGTTCATATACACCTATCCCTCTTTTTGTGCAGTGGATACATTCCAAAGAACACTGCACAAAAAGAGTAGAAAATATTGTGTAAAAAAGTACATTACATGTAGAAAAGGCTTGATAGGATCCACAACTTTAAAGACTGCCACATACTAGGCAATGTCATTGCTTTTGATGTGATGGCTGAGGCAATTTTTATGGTTACATGATGGTTTTGCTTTGATGATCAGGCAAATTCTCTGCTTGTGATATCACTCGTGACATAGTTCTACAGAACCAATAAGCAGTATGTCTACCACTCTCTGAACTATTGCTTGGTAGTTTGTTTTCTAAAATGGCAACAACTTGCATCAGCAAATGGAAACAGCTGAAGCTAACTAATGTTAGCTTTGGCTGCTTTCATTTATTGTTTATTTGTCAGAAATGTAATAAATAAATGAAAAAGAAATTGGGGATCTGATGTATTTATAAATTACAATAAAATCAATGAATTAATTTATATTCTTACTTCTATGAAAAAATCAAACAGCTGTTTCGTAATCCCAGCATAATGAAGACATGGCTGAAACATGAAGCATAAACATGCACCTTCTTTGTGGCCTACAGTGCAGGCTCCTTTCTTGCAAAATTTGAAATGCGCATGAGCATTGTCAGTTGCCACCTGAAAAATCAAGCTCCTAGGATCTGAGACGCATGGAATGGACTGTCTACTTTCCATTAAAGGATATGATGTAAAGTAACATTGAGTCGATGATAGGCAATTGATAGCCATCAAGCGGGTAATGATCGAATGAATTTGCTTACACCAGTTTGCTTCGATATTGCCTGGTTTGTGGCAGCCTTAATGGAATGAAAAAATAAGCATTTTTATTCTAACATCATTTATCATTAAGATTATTTGTACATGAATACAGTAAACATAATAAACAGAAGGTAGCATGGAAAACAAAATCAACATATAGTAAGTATTCTCTGATGTACTGTACAGTACATATAGTACTAGACTATGCTTAAAAGAAGATAAATGAACTCTTGATTTCAACAAAAAGAGTAACTTTTTTTAAACAGTAACACAATTTTAACAAAAAGTCAAATTTAAAAATTTTCAAATAAACTATTTTTCCCATGTATAAAAAATTATGTAAAACAAGGATTAGTTTTCTTTTGTTAATTGTGTTATTTTTAAATCATGTAAAAGTAGCCCACATAAAAAGAGTATTATGAAGTTATAAGTAAAATTTTTAACACTTAAAATAATTTATTTATATATGCATTATTTTGTAATCTAGACTAATTAATCATAAACTCTTACTGCAATTATTAATGTCATATTGAAAAATAACTTAAAAGGAATTTTGTATCTTCATAGAGTAATTCAGTTATATTTATCACATGATTAATTTATTTCTCTGCAAATGGTAGATTAATTATTTAATTTTTAAAATAATAAACTAATTAGTAATTCACTTTTATTAAACATTTTCATAATAACAATTTACTATTATTCATAACTGTTAAGAGTTTGGAATTTTAGATTCAGTTTAGATTATTTAATTTTTTAATGAATTCTTTTTATTTTTGAAACCTTTTTTTTCTGTATTTAGACTAATATATAAAATAATTAATAGAAATGTCAATGTTTTTTTAATAATTATTTTACTTTAAGTAGAGCAATGTTGTAGTAGGTTTGTTTATTTACAGTACAAACCAGAGCAAGTTCAAGCAATTAAAGATAGCTGTGATGTATTAAATGGTTCAAAAGCAAAGAAAGATTCTCTTCAATATAAAGTTGGAGAAATAATTACAGTATTAGATAAAAAGTAAGATATTTGTATTATTATTAAAGAAAAGTTATTGATAGAGCTTTGGTATATTAGCATCTTATATATTACCAGTATATTATCTTCTTGAATAGAGCATTAGTATATTAACTTATAAAGATATGATACTTAAAATAATATTAATTTTGAATTGTTTATTATTATTATTATTATTTATTAAAGATTAATATATTTATTTGATAAATTTAATTAATAAGCACTAGTTAGCTATAAGTAACTAGATTTTTATTTTTTGAATTATAGTAAAATTTGCATAATCATTTTGGGATCTGTATATATATTGATAACATTGAATGGCATAATTAAATACGATTACAATTAATGGAAATACTTATTTTATTAACTCTAACAGTGAAAGAACTAATTAACACAATTAAAAAATGTATAACTTAAAGATTTATTTATATTATTATTAACTTACATATTTTGGGTCATGTTACTTCTAATAACATCAAACAACTGAATACATATTTTAATTCTTTAATAAACACTAATCTTATTTTTTATTATTACAAGAAACATAAAACTAGAGCTTGTTAACAATGTAATATTGGATGTAGAAGTCCTTTTTAAATGTTTTCTTCAAACCACTACCAATATTTTCTAGCAGACTCCTTTACACTTATACATGCACTTTTTTTGGACTTTCTATTATAATTCCAGAGTAGTATTACTATTTAAAAATTAGTTTAATGATTACCAGTTTTTTTCTCTAGGTTAAATTTCTGTTATGCAGGATGTTTTATTTTGCCTTCTGCATGTCATAATTCTGTAATTTTACTCCCTACACTTTCATCAGATTCTTTGTATGTTGTCTCGAGTAACTCTTTAACTCTGCAAAATTTACTTCTATTGCTTACATTAGATAAACCAATTAATTTTTATTAATTGTATTTGTAGATAATTATAAGGAAGAATAATTTAACTTTTAGCATACTTAAGTTAAGCATACTTTTAGCACAACAACTGTTTTTGTTTTTTTACAAAAGAAATATTTCATACACTACTTTTTTGTTGAAGGAACACCAATAGTGAAAAATATTGCATCTTATATTTTCCAGTTTCAGTGTCAGGTAATATCACTTGTACAGACTATTGGTATCTTACTCACAAATAAATGTTGAAATGGATATAAACCCACCATAATCAAAATAAACTATTCTGGTGTGATATCATAAAGTTTTCTCTGCAGTCACAAAGTAGCCTCAGTTTAAGTATTAAAAATAAATATGGATGATGAATTTACTTAAAATTGGCATGTAGAATAAACAAAGGGCTTAACAGTTGAGGCAGAGAAGAGCTTCAAAATAAAGATTGGCTCCACCACATGATAATGATGTTCCTGTTGTATGAGAAGAAAAATTGTAAAAACCTTTGTATTTCTTTATATGTGAATTTTAAATGAATTTATAGTGTCATCCAGGTTTATTTTTAGTAGTTTAAAACATTTAGTTTTGTACATAGAATTTGTTTTTTACTAAATAAGAAATATTCTTTTTTGGACAATAAAGGCTCGTCTTTACTTATAATAAGAAATTTAAATCTTGAATTTGAAAAAAGTATTTATTTTTCTTATATAAAAATATAAGAAAAATAAATATTTTTTTTTTTTATCAAAACAGTTTTTTGATCAAAATATGTCTTTTGATCAAAACAGTAATATATTTTATTATTTTAAGTTTTCTTGAAGAAATAAATTATTTCTCATATAAAGGTTAAAAGTTATTTTGAATAGTTTATTTATAACATAAACAACATCAAAACAAATGTTATAAGAATTTTCTTATCTTAAGATAATAATAATAATGAACAAAATTATAAATATTATAAAGCAAAACTTTAAATTGATGATTATTGATATAAAATATTTTAATTATAATTTTTTTTTTTATTTAGACCAATTTCAGAAAATTCTAGTTCTAATTTCTGGAAAGGAGTGACCAACAATGGTAAAACAGGTCTCTTTAATCCTGCTAATACAGTAACGTATCTTGGACGGAATTTACCAACAAATCATGCCACATTTTCAAGAGCAGAAAGCAAATCTGGATTATATTCAAGTCGAAGAAGGTAAATAAGTGTAAAATTATGTGGGAATAAATTTGGATATTATCTGAAAGAAGAGATCACAATTCTATTATATCATATATTTTTTTTTTTGTATATTTAGTTGCTTACAAATTTGATTTGTAGGTAATCTATACATTAACTTAATATATTATTTTAATATTTATAACATTATTATAATATTAATATTTATTTAACATTTATACTTATAACATTTATCTATTATAACATTTATCTACATTTATGTTATAATACTTAATAATTTAGCTAAACATTATTTAAGTATATAATAGATGTGGAGTCTTTTTTAAGTAATGCATTATAAATATTTTTTCCTTAGGCATCTTTAAATTATTTTAAGTTTACTTTTTCACCAAATCATAAAAATTTGTGTGTAAAATAGTTAATTATATTACAATTTAACATTTTTTTGTTACTGTAAACTCTTGCTAAGTTGAATTGTGAATTAAATTGAACTAAAATAAAATAAAATAAAAAAAAAGTTGAACTGTGTTAATATAAAGCTATCTACAGATTCTTGCACAGTATACAGGGTTTTCCATATAATACATTCTCATTAAGTTTGTTAAGTTTCCATGTATCCTCTACCATTTGATAGGTCCATAATCTTCATGTTTTCTTATATTTAGTATGAATACAGATTAAGATAAACATTATGGTTCCATGACAAACACATTATGCCATTACATCCTGCATTGACATCCATTTACTGATATGGTATGTTACTGGCATTCTGACTGGGACAAAAGGGCATTTGACAATGCACTCAAAAGTGCCATAAACTGTACCGTATACAATTTTGTAATAATCATTCTGTGAGATTTTTGAGGAATGGCTTGATAACAGGAATTTATGACCACAGAAAAATTTGAGAAAATTAAGTATTAAACTCTAACTTGAAATTGGGATCTTTTACCCCTTAAAGAGGTTTTACTGTATATAATTTATTATTTCATTTTTCTGTAAAATAATAAAACATTATACAATAAAAGGCTTTTACCTTTCCTGAAGTGATACCTAATATTTTAAATTTAAATTCTGAATATAAAAATAAATAAAACTATTACATTTTTTGAATATAATATTTGAATAGTAAATTGCACTATAGACCTATTGTCTGGTGTTGGTAATGTGTATATTGCACAAATGTTTTCGAGCTCCTCCTGAGTCCTGCTTCAGGTGAATCATGTTGTTTTTTTGATAGAACACAATCACAGAAAAATAAAAATTTGAACGTCTGTTAAAAAAACAATTAAAGATGTATAAGTAATATTAAATATTTAATATACCTTTTACATTGAGATAATTACATCCTGATACAAACATGTGACATCTGATGGCCAATCAGGCATTTGTTTTATATTTTAAATTATTATATTGCGTCATACATTCTATTCTGATATATGTTTTTGAATAAGTTCTTTTACTTGATGATGATTGCTAAAAGCAACTTTTCAGTTGTGTTTCATGAGCTGGATTTTTGGTTGTGTAAGTGTTTTGAATATTATCCAATATTTAGTGCATTTATTATTTAATCAGTTTTGTTTGCTGGAATGAATCTAATTTATTTTATAGATTAATTTTTTCATTAATCAATTACATATCAGAATATAGTGTGGCAGTTAAGCAAAAAAAATATTTATGATATAAATTCAATAACCAATAAAACAAAGATTTAATTATGAACATTTTATGATTCAAATATATATTGTTTATAGAACTTTGGATTTATAAAGAAAATATTCAAGCTAAAGAAATGAAAACAAAACTTTTGAACAAAAATAAAGTAGTATTCTTAAAAAGATATTTTTTCTAATATTTACAGTTTGGTTTAAATAATGAAATCAATAACAGTAGTTTCCAAATGATCAGCCAAATTTTTATTGGGCTAAATTATGGTTACTTAATAATCAGAAACAGAGATAAGAGTTTAAGCTTCCTGTCTCTATACTATACTACTATGATTACTCAATAATCAGAAACTGAGCAATTTGGCTAGAGGTAGGAGGCTAACCATCTCCTTGTACTAAAATTGCTTTGTTTCTGATTATTGAGTAACTATAATTTAATCCACTTAAAATTTAGCAGATTGTTTGGAAGTTCTAACAAAATTACTTTTTTTTACATTTATAAAACTATTTTGAAGTAAAAGGTATAAAATTGAGTTTATATTGAATAAAACTTTAAATTAATTAAATTAATTTGAATTATATCATTTATTATTTAAATTAATTTCTGCGTGGCTTACACATATAATCTACATTAAATGTTTTTTGTTTTTGAAGATTATGTAGGGATATGATTTCAAGACCTCAAGGTGATTTCAAGCATACTGGCCATGTAGGTTTAGATGGGGCATTTTTTGGAGATATATCATTTTTGGGTGAAAAGTATCATCAACTCCCTAAACAAGTTGTTACACCATGTAAGACTTTTTTATTTCTTAAATGAATTTAAAATTTATAATTTATTGTATGAAAATATATGCAAGTTTTTTAATACTTAGATATGATAAAGACATGTTTAACACTTTCACTGCCAGTATAAAAACAAATTTCCTACCAATATGCTGACAAATTTGCTTTTATTTAATTATAATATGTATGTTAAATAGTGTCAAAGGAAATTTTGCTATCACATTTTCCCCAAAAAATAGACTATACTAGTTGGACATACCAAAAAAAAATGAATATACAAAATACTAAAACAAAACTAATAAATGAAATATATTTTCTTAAGCGTACAATAAATGATTAAGGTAAACTTTCCTGATATTCTCGAGATTTTATAAAATATTTGACTTTCTTGAGATTTCAAATTTTTATACCATACTTTGTAAGTAGCTGAGTATGGTTATATCTAAATTAATAAGTTCTGGAAATGGGAATCAGATGAAGGTCTAGGTAGTGTAACTGGTAATGCGACTGCACAGTAAGTAGTTTGAGTCCACTTCACAGTGCACAGGTTTGAGTCCACTTCAGGCTGATTTTTTTTTCCAGAACCACCTAAATTAATTATTAAAATATTAGTTTAATTATAATTATTAAATTTAGCAAGAGATGGTGCCTAATGCCTGTCACTAGTGCCAAGTTACTTGGCATTTAATAGCAGTGGTTATATAGTCCAACATAATTTGGCAATCATTTGGCTTTAATATATAACGATCAGGTTTGGATGTTTATATTTATAATATTGATTTTTAATTAACTTTTACAGCTTAAAATAATTTAAAATATTGTTAGTTTAAATACTTGTTTTATTAAGAATATGCTTTTGAATGTAAATTTGTAGATAAACCCCAAGATGATAAAGAGAAAAGCAACCTCAGTCTAAATAAGATTCCATCAATAGAAAAATTTCCATTATTTAATAGATCTGCTTCAATGAAAATTGTCAGTTGTGAGTATAATAATAATTTTATGTGTTTATTTATTAAAATAAAATTTTAATTTGATATACATTAAATACTTATCTGTTAGGATTAATTAATTAATTTCTGTATTTTATGGCATATAAGATGCAACTTTTGACCAAAAAAATAGGCTAATAAAATTCAACTTGCATCTTAGATGAAGTTTCAATTCCCCATAGGCTAATAAATTCTCCAAATGGCCTTCAATAGGCTACAGGTAACCTCTGACTAGTTCAAAACGCTTGAATGAAAATGTTATTGTCTAATGAAATATTTTATTACTAAGTTTAATTATTTAAAAACAGCATTATTGTAAATATTAAAGTTAGATAATATGAAACAATTATTCATTGATTGACTGTCATATGTATCCAACATTAAAGTGTGTATTCTAACTTTTTTTTTAAACTAGAATACAGTAAAAATTTTGGGGCTTAGTTCTAAAGGCACAGGATTAAATACACTTTCCCTCCAAATATTTATTCTCTGCTGAAATGGAGGTGTGTGTTATATGCTGTAAAAATATGGTATATAAGTTTGATGAGGAAATTAATGGGTGTGTTTACTTTTTGCTAGCTTCCAAGCTCGCTGAGCTGATACCTAGCACAGCTTGACATCATACTAGCTTGCTTGTAAAAGTATACACAATAATGGATGCCGCCATCTTTGAACAAACTCCAAGCTCATTGTAAATTCTCCGAGCACACCAAGCGTGCTAGGAATGCTAGCAGTGACATCACGGGTGTGAAAAGTAAACACTGTGCTCATTGGTAGCTAATAAAAAGTATACAGGCTGAGCACGCTAGGGGCGAGATCGGAGCTAAAAGTAAACGCACCCATTATTATTAAATGCCTGTTCAAATGGAAATATGATATGAAAAATTCTTATTTTTCTACTTTCCATTTTTGTTATATATTAAAATTTGTGCATAGTAGAAAATGTATGAATCATTTGAAATGAAAGAAATGCTAAACATTCTTGTATACTTGTATACTCTAACTATACACACACACACACACACACACACATATATATATATATATAGTTAGAGTTTAGCCATTAGCAGCAATTAGAATAATGTTATAAAATTTAAATTTTAGGAAAATTGTTTGTTTTTTTATATTTCACTACTTTTTGATTTTATTTTAAAAATAATTTGATTTCTTTGCCAATTTTATGTAAATGTGTATTTTTAATACACATTTATTTCAAAATTAAGTGTGCAAGCATTTAGGATAATAAGTTTATTGCATTTTTATAGAAACTAAGTAACATGTATCAGTTTTTCTTACTATTATCTTAAAAATTAATTGCAATTTATTTTTGTAATTTATGTAATTTGATTTATTTAGAAAATTTCAGCTGACATATTTAGTTTTTCATGTTTTAAAAAATTATATGTTATAGAAACATACAGCAATTTTATCAAAAATACTATTAAGTTTAAAAAATTAAATATGTATTATATACAAATTATGTATGTGTATATAAACAATATAAAGTTTGTAAAGAGTATTCATTTAAATATATAAAAATTAATGATATTTACACTTATTATAAGTATATATTAAGAAAAAATTATAAGTTGTTTAAATATATTAGTAGTTGATAGTACAAAATAATGTATTTAATAGACAAAAATATCAAGTCTGGAATAATTTTTGTACACATATTCTCTGACCTTACAAACATTTGTAAGGTCAGAGAATTCAATTTTCAAACTGATTGCTGAGATTTACCAACAACTGTCATTCCACTTGTAGTGCTGTGGCAGTATGACATGGGATTGGATCAGACAGTAATCTCTAATATAGTTTAAAAGTATCAAAGTAAATTATAATCAAAATTTTTCAATTTAACTATTGACTTTGTAAATTATATGCATTATCAAAAAGTATTCTGAGGCTTATTTTTCAATGATTTTTCAAAATCAGATTTTTTGGCAAAAGTTTCTTTTGTGTGTTTAAAAGAAATCCAGAAATTTGAGTTTTTTTTTTAAATCATTTTTACAGGTTGCAATTAGAATTGTATTATTATAATTATCTAATATTTATTACATTTAAAATAATTTTTTTGAAGATAAAAGTTTGCTTAAATAAATTAGTTAACAGATTTGTTAATGAAAAATTTCATTTTATGATAGATAAATTAGATAGATTTTTTTAAAATATGCTATCAGATTTTTAAAATGTAATATAATATAAAACTTTTTGAAATATTTAAGTATTTTTAATAAAAACTTATTTATTTGTTGTGACTTATTATTATCTAATTAAAATATTGTCAAAAACTTATCAAAATCGTAAAATGAATTATTAATTTAATTAAATTTACATAATTAATGATTTTAAAATTTTAGCAAATACATGGTCAGCTCCCAGTCATGATTCTGATATTTACAAAGATAAAACTGGNTTTTTTTTGTATATTTAGTTGCTTACAAATTTGAACTAGAGCTTGTTAACAATGTAATATTGGATGTAGAAGTCCTTTTTAAATGTTTTCTTCAAACCACTACCAATATTTTCTAGCAGACTCCTTTACACTTATACATGCACTTTTTTTGGACTTTCTATTATAATTCCAGAGTAGTATTACTATTTAAAAATTAGTTTAATGATTACCAGTTTTTTTCTCTAGGTTAAATTTCTGTTATGCAGGATGTTTTATTTTGCCTTCTGCATGTCATAATTCTGTAATTTTACTCCCTACACTTTCATCAGATTCTTTGTATGTTGTCTCGAGTAACTCTTTAACTCTGCAAAATTTACTTCTATTGCTTACATTAGATAAACCAATTAATTTTTATTAATTGTATTTGTAGATAATTATAAGGAAGAATAATTTAACTTTTAGCATACTTAAGTTAAGCATACTTTTAGCACAACAACTGTTTTTGTTTTTTTACAAAAGAAATATTTCATACACTACTTTTTTGTTGAAGGAACACCAATAGTGAAAAATATTGCATCTTATATTTTCCAGTTTCAGTGTCAGGTAATATCACTTGTACAGACTATTGGTATCTTACTCACAAATAAATGTTGAAATGGATATAAACCCACCATAATCAAAATAAACTATTCTGGTGTGATATCATAAAGTTTTCTCTGCAGTCACAAAGTAGCCTCAGTTTAAGTATTAAAAATAAATATGGATGATGAATTTACTTAAAATTGGCATGTAGAATAAACAAAGGGCTTAACAGTTGAGGCAGAGAAGAGCTTCAAAATAAAGATTGGCTCCACCACATGATAATGATGTTCCTGTTGTATGAGAAGAAAAATTGTAAAAACCTTTGTATTTCTTTATATGTGAATTTTAAATGAATTTATAGTGTCATCCAGGTTTATTTTTAGTAGTTTAAAACATTTAGTTTTGTACATAGAATTTGTTTTTTACTAAATAAGAAATATTCTTTTTTGGACAATAAAGGCTCGTCTTTACTTATAATAAGAAATTTAAATCTTGAATTTGAAAAAAGTATTTATTTTTCTTATATAAAAATATAAGAAAAATAAATATTTTTTTTTTTTATCAAAACAGTTTTTTGATCAAAATATGTCTTTTGATCAAAACAGTAATATATTTTATTATTTTAAGTTTTCTTGAAGAAATAAATTATTTCTCATATAAAGGTTAAAAGTTATTTTGAATAGTTTATTTATAACATAAACAACATCAAAACAAATGTTATAAGAATTTTCTTATCTTAAGATAATAATAATAATGAACAAAATTATAAATATTATAAAGCAAAACTTTAAATTGATGATTATTGATATAAAATATTTTAATTATAATTTTTTTTTTTATTTAGACCAATTTCAGAAAATTCTAGTTCTAATTTCTGGAAAGGAGTGACCAACAATGGTAAAACAGGTCTCTTTAATCCTGCTAATACAGTAACGTATCTTGGACGGAATTTACCAACAAATCATGCCACATTTTCAAGAGCAGAAAGCAAATCTGGATTATATTCAAGTCGAAGAAGGTAAATAAGTGTAAAATTATGTGGGAATAAATTTGGATATTATCTGAAAGAAGAGATCACAATTCTATTATATCATATATTTTTTTTTTTGTATATTTAGTTGCTTACAAATTTGATTTGTAGGTAATCTATACATTAACTTAATATATTATTTTAATATTTATAACATTATTATAATATTAATATTTATTTAACATTTATACTTATAACATTTATCTATTATAACATTTATCTACATTTATGTTATAATACTTAATAATTTAGCTAAACATTATTTAAGTATATAATAGATGTGGAGTCTTTTTTAAGTAATGCATTATAAATATTTTTTCCTTAGGCATCTTTAAATTATTTTAAGTTTACTTTTTCACCAAATCATAAAAATTTGTGTGTAAAATAGTTAATTATATTACAATTTAACATTTTTTTGTTACTGTAAACTCTTGCTAAGTTGAATTGTGAATTAAATTGAACTAAAATAAAATAAAATAAAAAAAAAGTTGAACTGTGTTAATATAAAGCTATCTACAGATTCTTGCACAGTATACAGGGTTTTCCATATAATACATTCTCATTAAGTTTGTTAAGTTTCCATGTATCCTCTACCATTTGATAGGTCCATAATCTTCATGTTTTCTTATATTTAGTATGAATACAGATTAAGATAAACATTATGGTTCCATGACAAACACATTATGCCATTACATCCTGCATTGACATCCATTTACTGATATGGTATGTTACTGGCATTCTGACTGGGACAAAAGGGCATTTGACAATGCACTCAAAAGTGCCATAAACTGTACCGTATACAATTTTGTAATAATCATTCTGTGAGATTTTTGAGGAATGGCTTGATAACAGGAATTTATGACCACAGAAAAATTTGAGAAAATTAAGTATTAAACTCTAACTTGAAATTGGGATCTTTTACCCCTTAAAGAGGTTTTACTGTATATAATTTATTATTTCATTTTTCTGTAAAATAATAAAACATTATACAATAAAAGGCTTTTACCTTTCCTGAAGTGATACCTAATATTTTAAATTTAAATTCTGAATATAAAAATAAATAAAACTATTACATTTTTTGAATATAATATTTGAATAGTAAATTGCACTATAGACCTATTGTCTGGTGTTGGTAATGTGTATATTGCACAAATGTTTTCGAGCTCCTCCTGAGTCCTGCTTCAGGTGAATCATGTTGTTTTTTTGATAGAACACAATCACAGAAAAATAAAAATTTGAACGTCTGTTAAAAAAACAATTAAAGATGTATAAGTAATATTAAATATTTAATATACCTTTTACATTGAGATAATTACATCCTGATACAAACATGTGACATCTGATGGCCAATCAGGCATTTGTTTTATATTTTAAATTATTATATTGCGTCATACATTCTATTCTGATATATGTTTTTGAATAAGTTCTTTTACTTGATGATGATTGCTAAAAGCAACTTTTCAGTTGTGTTTCATGAGCTGGATTTTTGGTTGTGTAAGTGTTTTGAATATTATCCAATATTTAGTGCATTTATTATTTAATCAGTTTTGTTTGCTGGAATGAATCTAATTTATTTTATAGATTAATTTTTTCATTAATCAATTACATATCAGAATATAGTGTGGCAGTTAAGCAAAAAAAATATTTATGATATAAATTCAATAACCAATAAAACAAAGATTTAATTATGAACATTTTATGATTCAAATATATATTGTTTATAGAACTTTGGATTTATAAAGAAAATATTCAAGCTAAAGAAATGAAAACAAAACTTTTGAACAAAAATAAAGTAGTATTCTTAAAAAGATATTTTTTCTAATATTTACAGTTTGGTTTAAATAATGAAATCAATAACAGTAGTTTCCAAATGATCAGCCAAATTTTTATTGGGCTAAATTATGGTTACTTAATAATCAGAAACAGAGATAAGAGTTTAAGCTTCCTGTCTCTATACTATACTACTATGATTACTCAATAATCAGAAACTGAGCAATTTGGCTAGAGGTAGGAGGCTAACCATCTCCTTGTACTAAAATTGCTTTGTTTCTGATTATTGAGTAACTATAATTTAATCCACTTAAAATTTAGCAGATTGTTTGGAAGTTCTAACAAAATTACTTTTTTTTACATTTATAAAACTATTTTGAAGTAAAAGGTATAAAATTGAGTTTATATTGAATAAAACTTTAAATTAATTAAATTAATTTGAATTATATCATTTATTATTTAAATTAATTTCTGCGTGGCTTACACATATAATCTACATTAAATGTTTTTTGTTTTTGAAGATTATGTAGGGATATGATTTCAAGACCTCAAGGTGATTTCAAGCATACTGGCCATGTAGGTTTAGATGGGGCATTTTTTGGAGATATATCATTTTTGGGTGAAAAGTATCATCAACTCCCTAAACAAGTTGTTACACCATGTAAGACTTTTTTATTTCTTAAATGAATTTAAAATTTATAATTTATTGTATGAAAATATATGCAAGTTTTTTAATACTTAGATATGATAAAGACATGTTTAACACTTTCACTGCCAGTATAAAAACAAATTTCCTACCAATATGCTGACAAATTTGCTTTTATTTAATTATAATATGTATGTTAAATAGTGTCAAAGGAAATTTTGCTATCACATTTTCCCCAAAAAATAGACTATACTAGTTGGACATACCAAAAAAAAATGAATATACAAAATACTAAAACAAAACTAATAAATGAAATATATTTTCTTAAGCGTACAATAAATGATTAAGGTAAACTTTCCTGATATTCTCGAGATTTTATAAAATATTTGACTTTCTTGAGATTTCAAATTTTTATACCATACTTTGTAAGTAGCTGAGTATGGTTATATCTAAATTAATAAGTTCTGGAAATGGGAATCAGATGAAGGTCTAGGTAGTGTAACTGGTAATGCGACTGCACAGTAAGTAGTTTGAGTCCACTTCACAGTGCACAGGTTTGAGTCCACTTCAGGCTGATTTTTTTTTCCAGAACCACCTAAATTAATTATTAAAATATTAGTTTAATTATAATTATTAAATTTAGCAAGAGATGGTGCCTAATGCCTGTCACTAGTGCCAAGTTACTTGGCATTTAATAGCAGTGGTTATATAGTCCAACATAATTTGGCAATCATTTGGCTTTAATATATAACGATCAGGTTTGGATGTTTATATTTATAATATTGATTTTTAATTAACTTTTACAGCTTAAAATAATTTAAAATATTGTTAGTTTAAATACTTGTTTTATTAAGAATATGCTTTTGAATGTAAATTTGTAGATAAACCCCAAGATGATAAAGAGAAAAGCAACCTCAGTCTAAATAAGATTCCATCAATAGAAAAATTTCCATTATTTAATAGATCTGCTTCAATGAAAATTGTCAGTTGTGAGTATAATAATAATTTTATGTGTTTATTTATTAAAATAAAATTTTAATTTGATATACATTAAATACTTATCTGTTAGGATTAATTAATTAATTTCTGTATTTTATGGCATATAAGATGCAACTTTTGACCAAAAAAATAGGCTAATAAAATTCAACTTGCATCTTAGATGAAGTTTCAATTCCCCATAGGCTAATAAATTCTCCAAATGGCCTTCAATAGGCTACAGGTAACCTCTGACTAGTTCAAAACGCTTGAATGAAAATGTTATTGTCTAATGAAATATTTTATTACTAAGTTTAATTATTTAAAAACAGCATTATTGTAAATATTAAAGTTAGATAATATGAAACAATTATTCATTGATTGACTGTCATATGTATCCAACATTAAAGTGTGTATTCTAACTTTTTTTTTAAACTAGAATACAGTAAAAATTTTGGGGCTTAGTTCTAAAGGCACAGGATTAAATACACTTTCCCTCCAAATATTTATTCTCTGCTGAAATGGAGGTGTGTGTTATATGCTGTAAAAATATGGTATATAAGTTTGATGAGGAAATTAATGGGTGTGTTTACTTTTTGCTAGCTTCCAAGCTCGCTGAGCTGATACCTAGCACAGCTTGACATCATACTAGCTTGCTTGTAAAAGTATACACAATAATGGATGCCGCCATCTTTGAACAAACTCCAAGCTCATTGTAAATTCTCCGAGCACACCAAGCGTGCTAGGAATGCTAGCAGTGACATCACGGGTGTGAAAAGTAAACACTGTGCTCATTGGTAGCTAATAAAAAGTATACAGGCTGAGCACGCTAGGGGCGAGATCGGAGCTAAAAGTAAACGCACCCATTATTATTAAATGCCTGTTCAAATGGAAATATGATATGAAAAATTCTTATTTTTCTACTTTCCATTTTTGTTATATATTAAAATTTGTGCATAGTAGAAAATGTATGAATCATTTGAAATGAAAGAAATGCTAAACATTCTTGTATACTTGTATACTCTAACTATACACACACACACACACACACACACATATATATATATATATAGTTAGAGTTTAGCCATTAGCAGCAATTAGAATAATGTTATAAAATTTAAATTTTAGGAAAATTGTTTGTTTTTTTATATTTCACTACTTTTTGATTTTATTTTAAAAATAATTTGATTTCTTTGCCAATTTTATGTAAATGTGTATTTTTAATACACATTTATTTCAAAATTAAGTGTGCAAGCATTTAGGATAATAAGTTTATTGCATTTTTATAGAAACTAAGTAACATGTATCAGTTTTTCTTACTATTATCTTAAAAATTAATTGCAATTTATTTTTGTAATTTATGTAATTTGATTTATTTAGAAAATTTCAGCTGACATATTTAGTTTTTCATGTTTTAAAAAATTATATGTTATAGAAACATACAGCAATTTTATCAAAAATACTATTAAGTTTAAAAAATTAAATATGTATTATATACAAATTATGTATGTGTATATAAACAATATAAAGTTTGTAAAGAGTATTCATTTAAATATATAAAAATTAATGATATTTACACTTATTATAAGTATATATTAAGAAAAAATTATAAGTTGTTTAAATATATTAGTAGTTGATAGTACAAAATAATGTATTTAATAGACAAAAATATCAAGTCTGGAATAATTTTTGTACACATATTCTCTGACCTTACAAACATTTGTAAGGTCAGAGAATTCAATTTTCAAACTGATTGCTGAGATTTACCAACAACTGTCATTCCACTTGTAGTGCTGTGGCAGTATGACATGGGATTGGATCAGACAGTAATCTCTAATATAGTTTAAAAGTATCAAAGTAAATTATAATCAAAATTTTTCAATTTAACTATTGACTTTGTAAATTATATGCATTATCAAAAAGTATTCTGAGGCTTATTTTTCAATGATTTTTCAAAATCAGATTTTTTGGCAAAAGTTTCTTTTGTGTGTTTAAAAGAAATCCAGAAATTTGAGTTTTTTTTTTAAATCATTTTTACAGGTTGCAATTAGAATTGTATTATTATAATTATCTAATATTTATTACATTTAAAATAATTTTTTTGAAGATAAAAGTTTGCTTAAATAAATTAGTTAACAGATTTGTTAATGAAAAATTTCATTTTATGATAGATAAATTAGATAGATTTTTTTAAAATATGCTATCAGATTTTTAAAATGTAATATAATATAAAACTTTTTGAAATATTTAAGTATTTTTAATAAAAACTTATTTATTTGTTGTGACTTATTATTATCTAATTAAAATATTGTCAAAAACTTATCAAAATCGTAAAATGAATTATTAATTTAATTAAATTTACATAATTAATGATTTTAAAATTTTAGCAAATACATGGTCAGCTCCCAGTCATGATTCTGATATTTACAAAGATAAAACTGGAATGGAATTGAACTCTGAAGTTGATCAGAAAACTGAAAATGAAGATAATGAATTCAATTTGGAATTTACGGTAAATTATTTGGAATAAATTTTGACTTTTATTTGATCAGTTTAAAATTAATAATAATTTTCTTTCCCTTCATAGACCATCTTAGTGCTCACAGAGCACTAAGTGGACCTTTTTTAATTGCTCTCCACTTCTTAGGCTGTCTAAAACAAAGTGACATATTATACTAATGTATAATATTAATGTAAAACTATTATTGCTTATCATATTATATAAATATAATTGATAGAACTATAATTTTAAAGTTTGCCTCTAACACTCTAATACAAGGTATGACAATTAAATTTCAGTATAGTCATTATAAGAATATAAAAATACAGAAATAATATTGAAACATCCAGATAGGTTGATCAAATTTATCTTCCATAAACTTAATTTTATCAAATACTTATCCTTTCAAATAATTGTTTATAATAATAAAGCAAAATTAATAAAGAAAATTTTGTTGCAAGTTGGATAAAAGTAATAATGAATATACTAATTGATTAATCAAATATAAATGAATGTTTTGTAACTTGCATGTTTTTGGATGAGTTATAAAGTTTTGAGAGTTGGCTCTTCAAATGTGATAATTTATTTTATATTATCATTCTGCAATCTTATATTTTAAGTCAATTTTTCTTCTTTTGTTGATTTATCTTTCATAGATTATTTTTTTGTTCTCAAAATCAAAGTGATGATGATAAGTTGATTAGAAGACATGCATATATTAAATGCAATATGATAAAGAAATCGATAGCAGTGAATCTAAGTAATTTCTAAACATGTTTATAACAGTTTTACAAGCAGGCATAAACTTCTTAAGGAGATTGACTACCTTAAAAAATATTGAAAGTTTGTCATCATTCTGACATTTTCTTTTAATTCAGATTGTGCTGGAATTTAATTTGTCAAAACTTGTATAAAGAATAAAATATTTTAAAATTAAATATACAATGAAAAATAAAATAAATGTTTCTTTACAGTCTTTTGATCTTGGTCCATCTCTTATGGAAGAAGTTTTTAAGGCATTAGGAAAGTCTTCTGTTACTGAAAAAACCTTAGTCAAAGATGATGATGATGATGATTTAAATGTAACAGACAAATTGAATGAATTATTAGAAAATGATGTAATAAAAGAAATTCCAGATGAGCAAGAATTAGAAGAACCTAGTTTAATATTATCAAATGAAGAAATAACTCCAAAAGAGGAAATAGCAGAAAATATTAATATAAATTCTGATGAAATTGAAAATGACAAATCAACAAATTCTTTACCAGAAGAATATCAACAAATAGATCAGCAATCACTTTGTGAAACAGAATCAGAAAATTTAGAAAATAGTGAAGATAAGAAAGAAAATTCATTTGAAGAAATTCAAGAAACATCTGTTCCTTTAGATCCACAAACTAATTTTAAAGTTGAAAGTAATAATAGTTCTGACTTACCAAGTGAGAGGACTAATGGTTCAGTTTCTATTTCATTACCTATTGCAACTTCGTCTACTTATAATGAAGGGAAAATTTCAACAGACAGTCAAAAAGAGAAACCACCTGTTTTATCTGATTCAGTTGATGAAATAGAATCTAATGATACTAATCCGTTACGAATGCTCAGAAGTGGGATGCCAGTCAGACCAAAAGTTCGTGGAAATAAACATAGTCTACAAGGAAACAATCGAATCCCAAATCATCATAACAGTTGTACAAATTCTCATTCTGTACCTGTTTATCAGGTAGGTGGACGAACGACTTTAGGCGAACCACCACCACCACCATCACTATCACAATCTCAAGCAAAAGAAAAACATCCTATAAAGGATAAAGTGTTTTTTCATTCGCAGGAATCTGTTCCCTCAGGTGAAATGTCTCCTGATAGTAATAAAACATCATTTCTCTCATTTAATCCTCTTCCTCTTCCTCCAAGGGATCGTTCAAAACCCTTTCCTCTACTAAAACACCACCAACGTAAACACCCCTTAATTTTACCAGGACAAACAAATCTTTCTATACCATCATCTCCTTTAGTGAAACAAACTTCTTGTCCAGATGTTATGTCATGTAGTGCTGGAGGTTATGGAGAAATACTTCAGAATCGTGCTGCTAGTGATGATGGCATGGCAATCAAATTATCTGATTTTAACACATCAAATTTGTCAAAATCAGATCAGTCTTGTCCCAGATTTACTACATTTGGCCATGGTACTAGTAATAAAAGCAGATTAAAAGTACCACCTCCAAAACCTTCCAGAGTGTATAAGTAAGTGTTTTACCTCCAATAATTTCACTTCATTCTTAATTTATTACTATTTTATTCTAGTAAAATTTTATATTAAAATTTTAATATAAAATGTCAATATCATAATAAACTATGTAAATCTTGTGCTTTTATATAAATTTAAAAAAAATAAGTTTTATTTCTTTGGGCAGAATATGACGATAGTTTAGTAATTAAATTCAGTTATTTTTCATATATTAATCCAAGGAAAAATAGATACCACGATGTAGAATTGAGAAATATACAGAAAATCATATAGCGTACAAAGGATAAATAGTTATTTTTACATTTTTCATACTGAGATTTTAATCACTATTATAACATGAAATAATTATTAAAATTATAATATTCAACAATTTCACGTAACAAAAGATAAAATTTGATTTAAACTGTAAAAAACATTTAAATATTTTTTTCTGTTTTATTGAGAAATTTTTATACGAGTAAGATACGACTTCAAATTTGCATCATTAGGTTTTAACTAATCTGTCATATATATTATTAAGATTTTTCTGAAGATTAAAAAAAAATTAAAACTGGAAAGTATTTATAACTAGTAAAAATTTCATCATTTTCAATGATCAGATAACTCCAATATAGTGATTGCTTGTGTGTCTATTCTGTTTCTTCTTCTTCTTCTTCTTTTTTTTTTTTTTTTGAAAATTTAATGCTTACAGCAGATTTTGAGATTAATATCAAAATTTTTTAATAATCTCAGTTGTGGGGAGAATTATTTAAAAATTTATTATTTATCATTGGTTAGAGCTTTTTAACAACAAGCACTATAATATATTTTAATATTCAAATGCTATTCTTCCAGTTCCTCTATCTTGTTCACAGAATTTAATGGCATATTAATGTTGATTGACCATTTTTCATTCTTACTTGAACAGTTAATTATCGTTAATCTTTCTAAAAGAAGCTGAGTTTATTCAATTTCTATTCCTTTGTTATGAATAACGTAATGCATCTTTCATAATCCTAAAATTTATTCACCTGTTGTTTTAAATTATTTCTTTGACATTTTATAGCTCAGCTGGCAATTATGAGTAAGGGGTCTGACAAAAAAAATTAAGTTGCAAAGCTAATAATATATTACAGCAATAAAATATTATCAGAACTAGAAAGATTTTTGGAAGAATATTATAAATATATTTTTTGGCATTAATGGTTTCTATAAAATTCTATTTAAATTTCTGGAAAATTATTTTCTAGTAGATAGGAATATTTTGTTTGCTGTTATGTGTTAAGTTGCATTTTCTGATTTATTTTCTTTATTTAAATCATAATTGATATTTATATATAAGCTCTGGTTATACAGAAAATACACACAACCTTAAGTTCCACTAAAATACTGTAATTTAATTTGAAATGCATACGTAAAAAAACAAAAATTGTATTTTAAATTAAATTATATTGTGGAAACTTAAGGTTGTGTGTATTTGTATTTTGTATCCTAGTTTTTGTTTTGTCATATAGCTATTTTATAGAAAATGAAACTTGAAAATTGCTTAATTACTATCTAAATTTTGTGAAATTCAATTATTTCTTCAACACAAAAAGAAATTATCAATCTATGTTAATTGTGTAATGTATGGCAAAAAATTAATTGAAACTTATATTTGTTTTTATTGGACTGCAATTTTCCCACTGGCATCCAGCTGTCTGTCCTTAATCTTAAGAACGGCATTAGATAGATGAAAGTTGAGACCAGATATGAAAAGCTTAAGCGCAGGAGGCCCTGATTAACTATATATGAACATCTGGTTTGCACCAGAAGTCATGTTATTTCAATTCAAAAACTTTCTCAAGAACAGTTAGATAAATGACCGGCATGACTTTTGTTAATGGGAAAAGTATGATATACAGGGGAAAGACACTACTAAAATTGAGAACATTGTGACAAAATATTGCAATGTAGCATTGTGATGATGTCACAATAAATAATTGCTCATGTTAGATTAAATATTAGGTGGTGAATGTCTTGTAATATTATCCTATTAAAAGATTACTTATTAAAAGTCCATTCATAAACATTAGCATAGAGATACAACAAAAATAATTTACAATGCATTTCCATTTTGTTTTTAGACAAATAGAAAACTCTTTAACTATATTTCTAGAAATAAGTTCAATAAACATTTCATTTTTCTAAACATTTTTAGTATTCTTTGCCTTCAACAGAGATTTTAATTACATTAATAAAATAGTTTTTACCAATAATTGTTTAAAGTAGAAAGATTACAAATTTATCTTTTTAATTACACAAAAAAGTTTCACATTTCTGTTGTTTGTGTGAGTGTGTTATTATTATTTATAGTAATAATATTTTAGATTTTTTAAATTAGTGATGAGCAACATTTCCTGGATTTGGGCCACAAGTGAACTTCTTAGGCTTTCAGTGGGTTGCATGCATTTTTTTCTTATGGAATTGCAGGCTTTTAAGCCTGCCAGTACCAACATATTTGATAACTTCCAGTACATCAGGTACTAAAATAATGTGCTAATGATATGCAAATTAATAATATATAGTCTAGTTTTTTTTTCATCTTTTCACTGATCAAGTTTAGTTCGAATGTACTTTGTCACAAATATAAACTTTTAAAGTTACATAAGGGCACGAGGCATAAAACAGGAAAATGAAATTACATTGATAAGCTCTGGGATGGTATATTAGGACTTTGAGAACCATTTGCAGATTGCTCATGACTGTTTTAAATGATTTGTTTTAAAAACTTTCAATAAATTTGACTTAACATTTTTTATGTTAGTGAATTTTGTTCTTTAAATTTATCAGTTTTTCATTACTTTTTATGCAAATATCAAGTTATATGTTTAAATTTCATATTGCATTAGTATAATATTATTTATAAGTATTCATACAAGTTAAAATTTTTTTCTTTTTATTTGCATTTTTATCATTTTAAAATTTGATTAAATTGTACATGCAAAACAAAATTTAAAAACTATATATTACAATTATTACAGCATTGCTATTGAATGTTTAAATATATTTAAGAAATAAATATAAGTGTAAATGTATTAATAAAATATTAATACATTTTGAGAGCCAAGAGAAAGCTCAGATTGTCTTTTTACAGTACAATTTTGCTCTCTTTTAATTCGAATATCATTTCTTAGTTATAAATAAATAACAAATTTCATTAGTAACCAATAAAATTTGTAAGTTGCATGTTTGAGTCCTTCTCCAAACCGATTCTTTTCTTCCAGAAATTAAAAATGAATTTATTATAATTATTAAAATTAAAAATGAGATTGCAGCTTAACCACCTATCTCTAGTCAAATTATTTCATATCTAATTACTGAATTAGCCTTATTATAGCCTGATAATATAGCAGATTGTTTGGCATTGATAACCGGCTTTTGGTAATGTATTAATAAAAATTAAAGCCAAGAAAATTATTATTAAGAAAGAAAATTTTAATAGAGATCAAATATATTTAATAGCTAAAGAAGAGCATTTTAGATAGTATAAACCAAATTTATAAAATATATTACTTAATCATATATTAGAATGAGTTTATATATTAATTAAAATTGCTGAGTGGGTTATTAATTATCTATTAAAAATAATAGTTTTATAATGATTTTCTATTTTTTTAATTAAAATAAAAGAGAGTGAATGTACCTTCTGTTCAGTAATTATTATTTGCTCTAAGTCATTTATAATAATCTGTAATATACAACATAAATCATTAATAGAACCAGTTAGTTCTACAAAGCAGGAATTATAAACCAAATAACTTAGAGCTAACCTTGCACACTTTTCCAGCTGTATAACATTTTTTATTGTTTACCAAATTATGCAGTCCCTAAATGGAGCCAAATACGTTTGCTTAGTGTATAATTTGATATATGATAATAAGTGTTATACAGCTGGAAAAGTGCTCAACGTTGTTTGTAAGTCAATAGAACAATATATCTTGAAAAAATAAAAATAAACAAACATATTATGAAAATAAATATGATGATTATAGAAAAATTCTTTGCATTGATATAGAGTATTCACTTATACTATACATATTAATAACTTAAAATGTTTAAAAGTTACTGTAATAAGTGTTTTTCTTTGCAGTAAAGATGATACACATGAAACTCAAATTGAATCAGAAATAGATAATTTGGATAATATACCAGAGGAAGAAAATTGTTCATCTTTATCAAAAAATAACTTTAATTCTCAGGATATTTTAACAAAACAGAAAAATATAAGTCAAAGGTAATGTTGTTGTTCTAATTTTATGGGCAACATATGCATGAAAATCTAGAAAATGTTTTGCTTCAGTATAAAAATTTTCAATAAGTACTAATAATAGAATCATTTTTAATTACAAGTAAATTTTCTAATGGAAATGAATAGAAATTTTCTTAATTTTTATACTTCATGCCTTTTATATAGTGTTAAAATTTTTGATTTGCATGTTCATTTTAATCCTCTGGT
Organism: Centruroides sculpturatus; assembly: GCF_000671375.1. Taxonomy (NCBI): domain Eukaryota; kingdom Metazoa; phylum Arthropoda; class Arachnida; order Scorpiones; family Buthidae; genus Centruroides; species Centruroides sculpturatus. The sequence goes on from NW_019384853.1 coordinate 139,442, forward strand.
ATTGTATTGATAAATCAATAATTTCTAATGTTTGCTTTTTATTTACTTTGTTTCTTAGCATAATGTGTTGCATAATTATTTAAAATATTTTTGATTTCAAACTAAAAAGATTTAAAGTTGTTTAAGTTACATTTAATATTTAAATTAAATTGTATAGAAAAATTTTTCAGTTGTTACAATATGTTTCCTTTAGTGATGATAAATTTTACTATAGGAAATATAAAACACATACCTTTCTTGATGAAAGATTTTAACAGAAAACCCAGATTTTTTTCCTGTTAAGATCTTCCATTAAGAAAGAAAGAATTCTGAATGATTATACTTTATATTCATCTTTATATAATTGTTAATATTACAGATCTAAAAATGTTATAAATTATATTTTTTCCATAATTAATATATTTTATTTATTGATTTTTAATTTTTTGAGGTTTATTAATTAAAATAAGAAATATTTTTTTTCAAAATAAACTTGAATTATAGTCACATTTCAAAAAGCAGATAATGAAGTATGAATTAAAACAGAATGCTAGCTTTTCACATTAAACATATAACATGAAACTTGAGGGATAAAGATTAAAATTTACAGGGTGTCCAAAAAGTTACTATGCAGTGAGAAATTTGTAATGACATTAGAGTTATACATTAAAGTTGTATGCAAAACCTTATGGTCAACTGATACCAAATGGATAACTTACAAGTCTTTTATGCAATACTGTATGTACTGTATAACTTTAATGTCATTACATATTTCTCACTGCACAGTAACTTATTGGACACACTGAATTTCTAAATTAGTCATGTAATGTAGTTTTAGTATCCAGTAAACATTTGTTAAAATTAAAAATATGTTCAAATACCAAACCTGCCTCCTCTTCTTTTTTAAGTCTGAACAGTCTAAATCCCATGAAATTATTACACTATAAATTATCTGTCAGTTAATTTTATTTAGTTACATACCCTACAGTCATGTTTCATATTGCAGAATTATCTATGATGAGAAATACAGACCTAAATTGATATTACACAAAGATAGTTCAAATTTAAGATAAATTTTTTCAATTGTGCTTAATATATTTATTGTAGTTGATGCAAATTTTCCTGTCTTTGTTTATGAACTGCAAAAAATTTTCCATAGCTTCCTCTTATCATGTAGAACTGGATTTACCACTGCTGACAGGGCTACAACATAATTCCTCGGGACTTCAGATGCCTCATAATTCTTAAATCTCATAACTTTCGAACTTCTATACTTTATTTATTTATTTCATAATTTCTGGTTTTATATGCATTGGACATCAGGTGAAATTTGGAAAAATGTAGAAAAAACTTATTTTTATATATTGATATAATTTTCATTATAATTTGTTCTAATTCAATAAATGGTTTCTTTTATTTCTTGAAAGTTAAAATGCCACTATAAATTGTTTTATTGCACATTGCTTTTAATAGCATCTCATATTAATTCTAACCTTTATTAATTCATTCATTTTACAGATTTTTTGTCATTAAAAATATTCTTTTCGTGTCTGCATTCTAATGTAGATACTGAACACACAACTGAACTTTAATATCTAGCAATACATCATAAAGATATGTTACTAGACAATATTTGCTTTCCAGAAATCTTGAAAAAAACAAAAGAAATGCTGTACGCTTCAAGGAGTCAAAATTTAGTTTATTCTGATTAAAAATTTCAAGATATTACACGTGTTATCATCAGATCAAATTCTTAAGATAAACAAATTCAAACATGGAACATAATAACAAATTTGGATAAATTTTAAACAGAATAAAATTTGTTTAAAAATTCAAAATGCTCCAAAAATAATAAAATATTGCCATTCTAATAAACCACACAAAAAATAAAACTTACTAAAAGTAATTAATTAATTAACATAAATTAGAGAATATTATGTTTAACTATAATTCACTTTACATAATTTTCTTTGATGCACGATCTTAATAATTTTGCCGTATTTCCATTATTTTTATGAATCTTGTATTGCTTTTTCACTTCTTGTCATCTTATTATCATTTTGTAAACTGAACTTTGTACTGTAAACAATGAAATATATAATGCCTTGAAAAATATTTAAATTGGGATAAACTGTGCTTTTATTCATTAAAAACAACAAAAGAAATGCAATAAAGCTTAATATTTCTGCTTAAGAATGGAGTTGTTTATTAGGAAGAAAAAAATTTGCCTTTAACTGCTTTAGTCCAGTAACAGTTACATCTATGTAACTTATTGGAGTAAAAAATACAGATAACATGTATAAAAACCACAACAGTAAACTGGAACAATGTATATAGACACTCACCTAAATGTCAAATTTCCTGCAAAACACCCAAATTCAACATTTGAACGTTTTCAACCACTTCATAATAGGCCTTCATCAAGAAAAGTCAAATGACTAGTTCTATTTATAGAATGTTGCCATGTTGTACACGTAATTTTTAAAAATTATTTAAAATCAGTTCAAACAACAGCTGTGATGTATATTAAGCAACATATATTCCTTTAAGAGTCTAAATAATACTTCCATGCATTTGGTATGGGATAATTTTTTAAAAATTACATGTACAACACAGTAACATTCTATAAATAGAAGTTATTTTCATTTGACTTTTCCTGATGAAGGCCAATTAAGGAGTGGCTGAAAACATTCAAATGTTGATTTTGGTTGTTTTGCTGGAAATTTGACATTTAGGTGAGAGTCTACAGATAATATGGATAATACTATTTAATACTATTATTTATTTTAATAAGATCTGTATAAAAGGAGTGAAGAGGGGGTTATCAGAACCTGAAATGCATTTCCAAATACAGCAATAAAGCCTATAGAATCAATTAAGTTTCCTGTGAGATTTAAGTTACTAAAAAAGCCAAAATTTAGGCTCAGTAAATTAACAGAAACTAGTAATGGAAATGGTCAATTAAATACAGTAGAGCGTCGATTTTCCGAAAGTCAATAATCCGAAAGAATTCCAGTCAGCCATTAAATTTTCGCCAGTGCTGTGGCGCTTCAATCTTTGGCTATGTCTTGGGCTACTCAAATATTTTACGTTTTTGATACTAAATTAACATCTGAAGTATAATTTTTTATTATTTTTATATTTTTCAATAGATTTATTTTGTTTGTACAAAATAAAAAAATAATTTTTAACGATACAATAGTCTTTGTTAGGCTTAACATAGACGAAAATTCAACGATATAAATTTCGACATCGGATACGTTAAACTATTTTTTCGTACGTAAATCAGTTATCCGGACAACCCCAGTCCCCAATTGATTCGGAAAATCGACGCTCTACTGTAATAGCATTTCTATGAATGTTACCAATTATTTCATAATTATCTTAACTATCTGTAGCTAAAAGGGAATATTCTGATTCATATTACAAATAGTTCTTATTTCAGTATGTTTTAGTGTTTTCTCTTTGCCATAAAATCTGTTCATGCCAATTACCATGTCTCTATATAAAGGAAGGTTATAGTTCATTAGTGCTCAATGTTACTTGAAAGTTACATATCTAATTTTATTCATAAAAATTACATTTAAAGCAAAATTATCTTATAAAATTGTTAATGATGTAGAATTATGCTTACAATTGTGTTAAATATTTTTCTATTATCAAAGATAACTTTAAAAAAGCATGAAAATACAATAGTAGAAATATCTAACTGTAAATAACAGAATGCGAGCAGTCTGAAATATATAGATACCTAGTGGTGTAAATATAAATTTATCATTGTTGTCAACACATCAAAAAATAATTGCCATATTTTAACTTTCAAATTATATTGGTCAAAAAAAGGTATAAAATATATATTACAGTTAAATGATGGTAAAAGTTGATTGTGACATCAAAGTTAAATGAGGCAGTGGAGGGTTAAGTGTTCACAAATTAAATTCTAATGAAAAGTTATCATTTTGCATTTATGGTGGTGGTGATGGTTATTTAATTCAGATTTGATATTTTTGTTTGTTTGTTTATTATTAAAACATTTTATGATTTAATGTATTACTTTATTAGTGCTTTATTATTTTAAAAATTCATCAGTTTTATTAATATTTAATTTCTATTTTTAATAATGATGTGTATGAGTGTATGTAATGACTTTAAATAAGTCTGTGTATTATGTTTGTTAATTTTTGATGATAATATCCTCAATTAATTTTTTCCCATTCTGTGGGCACTAAGAAAGATTTTTTTTAGTAAGCCTGTTTTGAGCCCACAGTAGGGTGACCAGGTGGTAAGGGATGAGGCCTGACACATCTGGATGGACCCCCCCTGAAAAATTACTGAGGTTTTATGATCCATTTGGATTCAATCCTGGGTTCTCTGGAATCTCCTGCAATTCCAGAGAACCCAGAATCACTACCACCTAACCACTCAGCCATCCAACTGTCCAATTGGTCATATTTTATTTGAATGAAGTTTAGAATACCAAATTAAAATTGTAATATTTGATAATTATTGAACTATTTCCTCCAATTTTAAATTTCTGGGTAACAGTTTTCATTTAATTAAAAAATTTTTCATATTTGAAAATAGCTTTATCTGAGAAGAATACATAAAAATTATTACACTCTGCAAGGATTGTGAGTGTGAGTCGGATTATCAACTGAACGGTTGATTCCGAGAGACGATCGCTCCATGAGTAGAAGATTCCAGGAGATAATCTTAAAGGAAAACCCACTACATAAGATGATCGTGGAACATGTATTCCTTATTACTGTAAAAACACAAATTAACAATTTACCATATTTACTCGAGTATAACATGATTTCGCATATAGGACGAGGTGTGACTTTAGAGATCAAAATAAAGAAAATTAGATTTATTAATACAATTCTAATTTTATTTCATTTAATCACAAAATATTATCAAGTGCACATATTAAGGCAAACATATCTGCCTTAATATGTAATGAATGGAAAACAAAACCAAAACATTATAGTGCACGTAACCAGAAAGTTTATTTTTAATGATTCAGAATGTTCTAATATTCATTAAAAATAACAATTTAACTAATATAAAATAACTACATTTATAATCATTGCTAAGTGACCTGTATTTCATTAATTTTTTTATAAATAATGAGAAACTATTTTCTGCGAATGAATAAGATGCAATGTGGTTTTTAATTGATGGATGTAGGATTAAACCAATAAACAAAGGGGTGTGTGTCTTAATTTGTTTACAGTAGGTGCCAACTTATGATAAATAGACTGTAGACCTATAATGACAGCATGAAGTATACATGGTTTACAGGAATTATTGCAAAAACACAAAAAAATCCTTCGTTTGCGCATATAGGATGACTTAGGTTTTTGAAGCAGAGAAAAATGAGTCTTATATGCGAGTAAATATGAGAATTTTCATTGAACTATCAACACTAGCCAAACCTGTAAATATTTGTGTTTGATGATTTAACATAATTTCCAATTGCAAAATAAGTTGGAATGAAAGATGCTATACATGTTCAAATAATTTGTAAAAAAACAGCCAAATCTTAGAATTTAATTGTGCATGTGTAGCATCCTTAATTGCAAATCCTAAGGATTTTTCTTTAAAAAAGTAGCAATTTTCTAGAAAAAGAAAGTAAATAAATTTAAACAGAATTGGATGTACAGGCATTTCCCAGGTTACGACACACCCGGCTTATGCCAATCTGATCTTATGATGCTATTCATAATAAATCTGGTTCTGACATGCAATGATGACCTGAAGTTACAATGCAATGTTGGCATAGCGGGCACAGATATGGGATGCAAGCTGGAACTACTTTTTGTGATTATTGTTTGGTGCAGCATAGGAATACAGAGAAGTGAGCAAGGAAGACTGCGTATAGTGCCATTGTGGTACATTGTTCTCATGTTTGCCTGTGCTTTCATTATGTTAGCGTATAATGCTTTGTATCTTTTTGCCCTTTATTGTGGCTCCCAAGCTAAGGTTGATTCCACTGATTGCAGTGTATCAAAGAAAACGAAAGCCATCGTGATGGAAGTGAAATTAGACATAGTGAACCTTTAACAATCCACTATCCTATCATGTATCTACGATATGTAGAAATAGTGAAGCATTCACAAATGGGAGAACCGACTTACATCAAGCCATAGGAAAGGATCTTTCGTAATGTGGTAACTGCCTGTATTGTGCTTTTCAAGAATAATAACTTAACTAATTCTTGATTTAATATGCATCCTGTAAGATAATTGTCTTGTTGAGTAAAAGTGGGAAAACATGCTTCAGATCAGAATTTCGAGATTATTGTTGAATTCTATGAATCTTCAGGCAAATTTAGTTGTGAATGTATTCATGTAGAAACATTCATCAGATATTTACATACAAAAACCATCAAACAATATTTCTTTATAGGCATACATTTTCCCAAAATCAATATATTTTTTGACTAACAGATTATGATTAAAAGTTTTCTTATTGGAAATGAAAGAAGTTTATTAGGTAGTTTTTAAAGTTGAGGAAATATATGTCAATAACTACAGATGATATTTTACATTGCTATTCTAGACTTCATTCTTAGATAAAATTCAGTAAATTTCAGTTGAGAGTCATGTATAATGCAACTCTGATTTATGAGTGTACTTCATCCCTGAGAAATTTCTCATTAAATCAGGATGAGCTTATCTATTATTTATTATAATCAAATAGATCAGACAAAAAATTAACACACGTAAACTGGAAAGATATACTACACACAACACTTAACACCTCAATACTACTTCCAGCAGTCAAAAGATTTTAATATTCTAACGTTTTCGGCCGTCTTTTAGAGGCCCTCTTCAGGATGAAACATTAAAAAACAGTTCTATCTTTTGAAGGATTCTAATAATCGAATACAGCTGTGTTCCGAACTTTTAAATATTTAAACGATGCGTAAGATATAAAAATCGTTACGCTTACAAGACAAAAAATTATTTTAAAATAACGCTATACATAAATTATTATTGTAGAGTTGTGAAAATTAGCGCTATGTAAACACTGCTATACATTAAATATTATTAAATAGTTGTGAAAATTAGCGTGATGTAAACGCTCTGATTTCTTATACATAGCAGAAAGATTAAAAATAATTAAACTTCCGATNCGTCGGATAACATACATTGGATCCACATACAGATCCCTGGAGGCTAGGATACGGGACCACAAATATGATGTGTCGAAGCAGAAGTATAATACGGCTCTAGCACGGTATGCTACCGAGCCCGGGGTTTCCCCATGTTGGGATGAGGCTACTCTTTTACATAGGGCCTTTGACCGACACGACTTACGCTCGTTGGAGGCTATTGAGATTTATAGAGAAACCATAAAGGGAAGCTGCATTAACTCCGATTATATTCCGATTCCACAATCGTGGAAATATTATTTACATTGCCACAAGGCACAACAATAATCGGAAGTTTAATTATTTTTAATCTTTCTGCTATGTATAAGAAATCAGAGCGTTTACATCACGCTAATTTTCACAACTATTTAATAATATTTAATGTATAGCAGTGTTTACATAGCGCTAATTTTCACAACTCTACAATAATAATTTATGTATAGCGTTATTTTAAAATAATTTTTTGTCTTGTAAGCGTAACGATTTTTATATCTTACGCATCGTTTAAATATTTAAAAGTTCGGAACACAGCTGTATTCGATTATTAAAATCCTTCAAAAGATAGAACTGTTTTTTAATGTTTCATCCTGAAGAGGGCCTCTAAAAGACGGCCGAAAACGTTAGAATATTAAAATCTTTTGACTGCTGGAAGTAGTATTGAGGTGTTAAGTGTTGTGTGTATAATCAAATATGTACATATTTTGGCATAACTCAGTCACTCTATCTAAATTTCCAAAAATGCTTGTTTACCTAGCAACCAGTGATTCTAAATAGTTACAGTAGAAATTTGTTAAAGTAAGTTATGACATCACCAATCAGTGGAGCCACATGGGTGTGGCTATGGAGGGACTTTATGATAACACTGTATTTGCTGAATGAATGGTGGATGACTTATAAATTTCTAGAGTAACTTGAAAATGACCCATGAATAACTGAAGTGATCTTAAATGACTAACATTGTTGTGGAGGTAAGCTCCTTTTATATATGCTGCTGCACAGGCATAGTGAGGTTTGAATTTTAGTCAAAACTTGCAAATATCAACTGATGTTTTCAAGAATAATTTTAATAGATATTTGCACCAACTTGTTTGCCAGTTGTAGTGTAAACATGTTTTAGGCAGAAGAAAGCACACATGAAAGTATCTGACCTGACACAAACAAGATGCTATAACAAAATAAATAATTTTTCTTGATCTCTTGATATGATGCAACATACAAGATTACACTCCAAACTTTGCCTTGATTTTCATCTGAGATATTTAGTTTACCATGTGTATAAACAAATTTTGATTCACAAAACATTAACACACTGGATTAATATCTGACAATTCAGAATTTATTATTAGCTACTTTTCAAAGAGCTAAATTACCAGACATTCCAGATTATCAGGTGCTATATTAATGAACTTCTCCTGTAAATGAAAGTGTTAATTAGGTTATTTACTGATATAAAAGAAACTACAGTAAAAGTTAATCTGCCACGTGAATATCTAAAATGTCTAAAATTTTAGATATTGAATGAACATTACTTTGTTAGAGCTAGCACATAGGTTTTGTGTTCAGTAATGTATGTGACTAATGTATTTTTTCCCCCATTAGTCAATGTGACAACAGTACCTAAAAACAAACTCATACTCGGAGTAATATGTACAATACATTCTGGAAAATAAATATTATACGCACATGAATTATTGATTTTGTTCAATAATGCATTCATTAACCCTTTTACTATGATGTGGTTGGTTGTACTTTACTCTTTAAAACAACAAGCCAAACTGCAGTCAGTCATGGTAACTCTATATATTTTATTTTAAAAATTTACCAAAAATCGAATATTTATCATAGAGATACAAAAAAATTGCATATATTTATTACTTTACGTAGTTTTTGGCACAATAGTGTATAATCATTTGGAATAAAAATTACTTACAAAAAAAGAATGTTAAATTATGACCTAAATTTTTGATGTCATAAATTACTTTACTTTGACAAAAAATAAAATTCTCTGATTTTGTTGTTTGGTTTTGGCACCAAGCTAGCATGAAAGAGAATGTTGTTTTGTACATGATTTGGATTTATGCATATTTATCTATTTTTTCATGAACAATATCACTTTATATGAAACAGTTTATATATACTAGTTTTCTGTGTCTCTTTAATAAACATTCTTATGTTAATAGGGCATTTCATTTTAGGCAGTAAGTGGGGAAAATACCGAAACAATAAAACACATTACACAAAGAAAATCGATTAGTGAACTGTTTGAGAAAATAAAATAAATAAAATAAAACTAGAACAAAAATAAATAACTAACTAAATATATACAGTATATATAACTTACAGGCAATGAGTGGTAAATACTGAAATTGTAAAACAATAAAATGACTAAGAGTGAAACAAAAAAATCAACTGGTGCAAGTGTTTCTTTTGTTTAAAAAGTAAATAAATAAATACAGTAAAATTAAGATGAATAATTAGATAAATAATAAATTAATAAAATACCTACATATATATACATAACTTACAGGCAATGATTAGCATTAAAATATCACCAAATGCGAGTAAAATGACGCAGAAAATTTTTGATTGAAATTAAACATTTTTCAAAATGACGAAATATTGTTATTTTGTATGTTTTGGGTGAAACTGAACTGATTATATATCGTCATGTCATCATAAAAGTGTTAATGTTTTGCTCATTTTTTAAATCAATCTTAAAGTTTAGTAATTCGAACACAAATCAGTTATTGTATTCATTCAGACACTTGGCAAATCTCATCATTAAATTTTATTTAGTTGATACGTGTTCATTGTGTATGTACATGTTTCAGGTATTTTTTGCCCCTCTTCAGCCAACTTTAGCTTACAGATCACTGAAAGTTAAAACTGTAAAATTCCTTTGCACATTCAACTTGTTATCCATTAAATTACAGAAATTTTATGGTTTTAACTTTCAGTGATCTGTAAGCTAAAGTTGGCTGAAGAGGGGCAGAAAATACCCGAAATGTGTACAAATACGATGAACACGTATCAACTAAATAAAATTTAATGATGAGATTTGCCAAGTGTCTGAATGAATACAATAACTGATTTATGTTTGAATTACCAAACAATTACTGGCACGGTTTCATAAACACCAGAATACCAATCTTAAAGTAACATAATCATGCACTGTATCATCTCCAGAATGATTAAAGTGCATATCTAAACAAATCAGAAGTATACTGCTGTGTGCACTAGTGTAAAATGTTGCAGCAATATCTTTAACATTCAAATTGCATGCAAATTATTAAATTTTGTGAAAATACAAAAACATTCTGCCAATTTCAATAATTTGGCACTACTCTGGTTCCATAGGTGCTGAATTAACAAACTTCTACTGTAAAATGAAATGAGAAAAGTGAATACAACATAAGAGAAGCAAGTGTGCAAGATATATATTTTTTTATTACTACAACTTTAGTTCAAGAATGAAATTATCTGCTGGATAAAGTAAGACTTAAGTTTTGTCATATGTGAACTGAGGTCCCAGCTTAAACATTTCAAATGATATACTTTTTTATTACTGGTAAGGAAATGAAAGTTAATTAAGATAATATAAAATAAAATTGTTTTTGGATTAATGAATGTTTTAGTTATCAGTAGAAAGGTTTATAATATAGTGGTAAAATTTGTTAAACTACACAGCTGCGTAGGAATGAATAGCACTGCCCCTAGAAAACAAAGACATGAATGAAACAAAGAATGAATGAAAGTGGAATCTAGGAGCCATCTGATCAGAGCATATGGAAATTTCACAATCATTACATTCATGATTAGAATATTTCATTCTTGTAAATGTCATTCAGTGTTTGTTGTATTGAATTTTTTGTTTCATAAATTGGAAGAGGGATAAAGCAACTCTTTAGTGTTGAATTCTCATATATCAAGTACTCATAAATCAGAGTTATGCTGTATAGGTATCACAAAAGATAAATCAAAATTACTTGAATTGTCTTAAAACAAAATGCATTGATATCATTTAACATTAATGCATTTTGAAACCTAGAAACAAACAGATATGCCATATTAATTATTATAAATATACTGTTATGAATGTATATTGATATTGTTAAATCTTGGAAACATGATTTCAAAAGAATTTAATAAAAAATACCAAATAAATATAACAGACAAATGATTGAAAAAACATGACATAAAAGTAATAATGATCATTTGAGTAACAATAAAAATAAACTTTACTAAAAAAATGAGCATAATAATAATTGTGCTCTTTTTACTGATAGAATACATGGACAGAACAACAGTAAGTATAAGATTATCTGTAATAAGATTGGAGATCACAAAACCTCTTTATGTTGGTATACATACAAATTTAAATGATAATTTGGAAGTCACATTTGGATTAAAACATTGCCAACACATTTTTCAAATATGGCAAAAAGTTATCAAATGAATTTATTTTGATATTATATTGTATAATGGATATTTACAAAGCTGAACAAGCCACTGAGGTTGATTTAATGAAGTAAGAGATACACCTTAAACATTGGGTAAGGTTGGAGAAATGTTAACATTTTCATTGTGGTTAATGGGTCACCCTTAGATGTAGACCGATAAAAGTGGAATGCTTGTTCGTAATCTATTATGTAAAAATACTTTTCTATTTTATTTACACAGTTGTGAAATATAGTATAAAATTGATAAAATTATATAAGTTTTTCCTTAAATATTTCAGAATTCAGCATTCAGATAAAAATTTGGATGCAAAAGAAGTTCATATCATACAAAGAATATTAAAAGATGAAGTAAGTACTAAATCATATAATGCAAAATTAAATTTTGTTACATAAATAACTTATATTTTCAAATTATCAGTAATGATTTAATAAAAAAAATTTTGATTAACTCCAAAATTATTATGAACCATCCAAAAAATACTGTGATTTCAGATTTTTCTGATAATGTATTCACTGTCCTATTTTGAAAACTACTGTTTCAGTTTTCTGTAAGAAGTCTGCTTCTATTCATGAAACTTGAGAAGAAGTAAACTTCTTACATTTCAATTCACTGAGGCCAGTGTAACTTTATTTTATTAGATACTGGGTAGGCAAACAAAACGTCTACTCAGAATTCAACATGAGAACTGGTTGTGTTTGTTACTATCCTGCTAAGTATTGTAAGAAACACTTAAAATTTGAACACATTTACTTTGGTTTTGAGGTAACATTTGAAACTCTAAATAAATAAATAAAACGCATAGAACACGCTACTTTATAAGGCCAAAATTTGATTCTTTTCATAGCTGTATGAACAGAATTCTAAGAAAAGTTGATATCTTGAGATAAACAAATCCCACAAAATTTTAAGTGCATTCAAATTTGTTAGTCTTACCTCAGATAATCTTTTGTTTACATCAATACTTTTTTGTTTCAATAGATCCATTGACAGCTAGTTATTTAGTAGAAATGATGACATAAATTAAATTATTACCTGTATTTTAAAATTGTTTTTCAGTGTTAAACCAAGAGAAATAAAAAAAAAAAAAGAAGAGAAAACTGTAACTGCCCTTCTTTATGTAATTTTACTTGATTGTGTGCATACAACATTTATTTTAAATAACAATAATAAGTTAATACTGTCCTGGAGAGTCAATACTATGTGATAGTGACACAGATTTGCATTATAAACAGAAAATCAAATGTTTTCAAAACATTTTTCTTTTTTGCAACCAAATAAATAAAATGAAGTGACTACAGTAATATAACAATCAATTCATTGCACAATGGAAACATTTAAGATACTTGATAAATGTAGTAGTTCCTCTAATGCTAAGTAGCATACTGGGCAGCAGTTATCTTCCATTGATTTCTATCATGGGCGAGGAGTTCACCTTCTTCCCACTTCATATTGAGTATCTTCAGATCTCGGAGAAAAGTTCTATGCCAAATATTCCCGGGGTGTCCTCATGGTTGTTTGGCACCAGGAGGAACCCATTTTATGGCTGTCTTAGGGATCCTATTGTTCTCCATACGAAAAATGTGGCCAGCTAATCAAACTCTTCTATGGGCAACAATGTTATGAAGTTTGCACATCCCACACCTTCAGAGAACCTCTTCATTGGTGATATGATATAAATATCAGATCTTTAAGATTCATCATAAACATCTCTGTTGGAAGACATCGAGCCTTCTATTGATGTTTTCCGATGTCTTCTAGGACTTGCTAGCATAAACAGCTATCGGAATCATGATGGAGATGAACAGGTGGAATTTGGTTTTCAATGAGATGGATGGTGAGGACTAGATCTTGTTCATCTGCCGGAAATGGTCAGCACCTTTCTGATGTGGCACTTCACGTCCACTTCTACATCGCTGTTTTGGGAAATAACACTACCCAAGTAGGTAAACTCTCCACTTCCTCCAATCATTGTGCTCCAACAATTACTCCCTACATTTGTGTGGTGTTACTTACATGCATAATTTTTGACTTCACAGTGTTTATCCTGAGACCAATTTTGTGTGCTTCTAGACTCAATGTGGTCATGGCGTGCTGTAGCATTATCCCAATTTTCTCTGATAGGGCAACATTATCAGCAAAAACTAAATCTCTAAGACGATCCTGGTCAGACCAGTGGATGCAAACCCCAATGTGGGCATCGGTCTCTTCTGCCCATCACATGACATAATCAAGGGCAATGAGGAAGAGAAAAGGGGACAGGACACAACCCTGCCTGACTCCTGTCATAATTTCAAAGAAGTTCGTATGGCCACCTTTGGTCTTGACGCAACAACTTGAATGCAGGTATAAGACCTTGAAAATGGTGACAAGGTTTGTCGGTACACCATATAATTGCAGGATCTACCAGAGGGACTTGTGGTGAGCACTGTCAAAAGCCTTCTTGAAATCAATAAAATTGATGGCTAGTGGATGTTGATACTCAACACATTGTTCAATTATATTTTGAAGGGAGAAGATTGCGCGCTGCATGGTCTTCCGCAGTGAAATCCAGCTTGCTCCTCCCCCAAGCACTGATCGAGGGCAATCCGCAGGCATCGAAGGAGGATCACACAAAATGCCTTTCCAGGCACAGAAAGGAGAGTGATACCTCTCCAGTTGATACATTCAGAGATATCTCCCTCTTAGGAATTTGACTATAGTGCCCTTCTCCAATCCTCTGGGATTTTCCCACACTGCCAGCACCTGTTAAACAATAACATTACCTTTTCCAACATGGGTTTCCCTCCATGCTTCAAAATCTCAACCGTAATTTCATGCCTTATTATTCTTTAGGCTTTTAATTGCAAGCTCCACTTCCTCAAGGGTAATATCACCAGTGTCCACCTGAAGCTCATTCTGTGTATCCTCAATATCGAAGTCATACTTGATAAATAGATTTATTTAAATACAAAATTAAGTTAATAAGTAACTTTTTAGAACACAATACTGAAAAGTAAAATAAATTCAACAAAAATAATACAGAAGATCATGGAGGTAAAAAAAATTTCCCTTAAATACTGACACAATTTTGCATCGTGTGACATTATCCCAATATGCCGAAAATGTAATTTTGCATCATTCAGACACTAGAAACTTTTGGTAAATTGTGCATGCCAGACATCATATATTTCTACCTGGAAGTGTAAGAAACATTTTAGTGATTATATTTTATTGCTTGGCTTCTTATTTTCCCAGAACACATTTAATTATGGTTTTTCATTATTTTGTTCTCTGTTAGGTGTCAGTGACTCAATTTCACATCATTACACACAATTCCATGAATCTTGCTTGAAATTTAAAAACAAACTTTTTTTCTTAATTTTTTTTATGGTGACGTATTTTATGGAAGAAAATAACAAATTGGCATATTTGATTCAACTTTTTCACTAGCAGCATCAAAAGTGTTAAGGTTTTCTTAGATTCTTTTTATTAAATCATTATTAATAATTTGAATGTTTTTTGAATATTGGTTCAGCAGTTTTCTCTTTAAATTTCATAATTTTAATGATTTTAAATCAATGAATAATTTTATAAATGTTAATTATAATTCCAGTCAGTTTAAAATAATTCTAGTTGATTTTTCTCAATTTTACTCAGTTTTATAGTGTTATTTCTATTAAGTTAAATCTTATTATTATAATGTTGTTATAAGTTTAATGCCAAAAGCAGACTAATGGAAAAGTCAGATTTTTTTTGTGCTAAAATAGGAGCATTTCTGATATATTCAAAATATTATATTCAAGAACAATGTAATCGAACTAGAATACATGAAACAGAATGATTTGATTTGAAAATCCCCTTCTCTCTCACTGGTTAATACAGTCGACCCCCCTATAAGATCATTGATTTTTCCGTTTTATCTGAATTACATGTTGTACGAGTCACTTAGATTTTACAAATACGTGTGCCGGACTGTGAATGGCTCACATATTTGTAAAATCTAAGTGACTCGTACAACATGTAATTCAGATAAAACGGAAAAATCAATGATCTTATAGGGGGGGTCGACTGTACAACCAACTTTCTGTATATTGAATTCAGCAAATTCTAGACCAGTGTTTCCAAACCCTACTCCAGGAGTAAATAAAAGGTCTACAGGGGGTTTTTTTGACAATTTTTGGCTATGTATCACCAATGCATAGAATTATCATTAAGAAAAAAATATCATAGTAACAAATTATTTTAAATTTATACATTTCCCAATAAATTATATATTTTTGTAAATTCTCTTGTTCAAGTTGTGATAAGTCCTATACAGTAGAGCCTTGATTATCCGACTCAATTGGGGACTGGGGTTGGTCGGATAATTGAAAAGTCGGATAACCGAAAAGTATGAAAAAATACATTATTAGTGTAGTATATTATTATATCCCATGTAATTAGTATATTAGTATATCGCTATTAACCTACTTTACGTTGAATTTTCATCAATGTTAAGCCTAACAAAAATTTTTTTAAATAATAATCGTTGCTATTGTATCGTTAAAAATTAGAAAATTAAGCCTCGTTTAAATACTGGCTCCCTTTCATGGTCGAATGAGTGTTGCCAGCTAAAACACGTAAAAATAATATTAAAGTAGCCAAGACATAGCCAAATATTGTAGCGCCATATCACTAGTGGACATTTGAAATTTGCTGACTAGGACGGTCAGTTAACCGAGGTGTCGGTTAATCGGGGTTGGCTAATCGAGGCTCTACTGTATTTGGATAGATTGCAAATTTTTTGACAAGAAAGTACTCAGTATTTCTTAAATTTTCATAAGGAGTAAATGGATGTCAAAACTTTGTGAAACACTATTCTAGACAGTTGATTGCAAGTGTTTCAAAACACCAGATAATTTTTGCTCAAAATAGGAAAAGTGCTGAACACACAAAAGCAGTTTTAGACAACATATATTTCATATTGTTATGTGGCATAAAAGTTTCAATAAATTTCAATAACAGTTCTCAATTCTAATTTATTTTTATTTGGTAAACTCTTTTTTAACAACAAAGCTAAAGGGTCACATATCTGAGTTTTCTTTATTTTTTGCCAATAAATATCATTAGAATGTCTGAGCATCATGCCAAGCTGTCTGTTAAAAACATGATAAGCTTAGTGGAGTGCACAGCATGATTCCCTATAGTACCTGGAAGTAGGCTGTTTTTGGAGGCTATATCTTTCAAAAGATCACACGTAGAGGTATAGTTCCTTTGAATGACACTGTTAAGATTTCAACAGTGTCATTCACATGTGCAACTTTGCTTATTTTTTAAGGATGTAGACTCATCTTAAACATGAATGATATCTAAAATTTCTGTGTAGATTGTCCTGTTATTATGAGATTTATTAGATAACATAACTGTTGGCTTGTTACGCTTGTTATTATGGAGTAGGGTGAGGTAGAATGGTGAAATGGATGACATGAACACTTTTATAAGCTTGAATTAAAAGGACATTAATACACCTACAAGTGGCTGTCTCAGCTTGTAGATAGAGTAAAAAAACAGCTGCACAAAAGCCAAGTTTATTTGATATTTTGATTTATTTTAAGTTTTGTATTTTGGTTCCACAATGGAACCAAAATACAAAACTTAAAATAAATCAAAATATCAAATAAATATTTAATACTAATGTAAAATCTAATGTACCAAAGTTATTACATTAAGAATTTGATTTGGTTTCTCTTGAAGGAGGTTATCTCTCATAGGATATTTGATTAAAGGTTCTGGATTCAGTTCAATCCCAGAGATTAACACAATAGAAAAATTAAAATACCAGTGGTTTCTATTACAGTAGTTAAATTGAGGAAATTCAGAAAGAACTTTAACAAAATACTTATTAATGTAAATTTTCAAAAAAGTTCACTAATATCAACAGTGGTCATTAATGCTCCTTATGTAAAATAGTAATTTTTACATAAGAAATAATGACAGTAGGACTGTATTTTTGGGCTGCAATTTTCAAATTGCAGCCCAAAAATACAGTCCTACTATCATTTGTCTTTCTGTCTGTACTTTGTTAATCTTGAAAACAGATTTAGATGAAAATCAAGACCAGATATGAAAAGTTTAGATGCCAGAGACCCTGATTAACTATGTAAGAACTTCTCGTCTGTACTAGAAGTTGCATGATTTCACTTCAAAATTTTCTTGAGAATGTAGTTAATTATAAAATGATTGGCATGACTCAATCAGGAGAAGTATGATTGGTTTTAAAACATTCTGTTTCACATGCTATAGTTTGATTATGTTGTTATTAAAGACATATTTTTAATTTATTTTTAATATTTCCAAACTCTTTTACTTATATTTTAATGCCAAATAATAAATTTTTTTATTGGTTAGCCTTAATATGTGTATATAATGTACTGTACATCTCTTCCATCTTATTTAATGCCAAATTTTTTAAAGTAGCAGGTAACATCGGAAGAATGTGTCGTTGCCTTAAACGAGACCAATTGGGATGTACAAAAAGCAATCAAATATCTCCGTCTGCAGTGCATTCTTAGTTCGTATTTAATAACTGTGGAAAACAGCAAGCAAATTCTCATCCGCTGCAATTGGGACGTTCAACAAGCCGCAAATTATTTATTGGCAACACACAGTACCTCAGAGGATACTACTGAAGTTTAGTTCAAAGTGAAAAAATGTACAAGCTATTATCTATTTTGTACTTTTTTAAAATGTCTCATCAAATCGTAAAGCCATACGAATAGTTTTTCTATTTACAATATCAAATATTTCATTTGTTATACTTAAAATAATATTTTTCTTTACAAGAAATATATATTTTTTATCACAGATGATGTGAAGTCTTCCTTTATACAAGTACTATGCATTTTTATACTCAAATTTTCCAAAGGAAAGCATTTGAAAAAAATGTACATTTTTTTAATGCACAAAATTAAGTTTTGCTGAAGTAGTGTAGCAATCTCATTGTTGTAATGTCTATAAATTACCTAATATTATATAATTGTTAATAATATTGATGTGCAGATGTGTGTTTCTATACCATACATTGTATTAATATCATTTACTAGTCATATTGTATGTTTTTAAAACCTCATTTCATGTATAAATTAAAAATGGAACTTGTATTTCACGAAACCAAATATACATCTTTTTGTTGTAAAGATGTTGATCAATTTAAGAATCCATACTTTTTAATTATTGTTAATTTTCGGAATCATTTAAAGTAAGAAATGTGTGCTAAAATTGCGTATATACGTACGTATATGCAATGTACAGCAGTTGTAAACAAAAAAAATGTATTGAAAAATTAAATGTAATGTTAAGTAATAATAATGCGTGAGCTATGAATATCAATTCTTATATTTTAAAAATTTAAAATTTTCTAATTGTAAATATGTTAAATTATGATTTTATATTTCTTTTTAAGTAAAAATTGAAATTTAACTCCATGCTTACTATAATTAATACTAATAAAGATTTATTATATAATTATCAAGCATTACTGAAGAAAATTTGTTTAACATGCAAACATGTTGACAATTGAGTTTTATGAGTCAATTTTGAAGAGTAATTCGGAAAGTACAAAGTTTTTTCTTGTTTAGAAATTTTTTACACATAAAGCACAATACATTTTATACGGGGTGTGCCGTAAGTCTGGATCCACTCGAAAAAACCATCGGAATCTGCTCAGAGTGTCTGCCACTATGTAACAAACACTGGCAAAGATGAAATTTGCTAATACACTTGCACAGTATCTTCTTTAAGATATCGAATGCTGCAAATTTTCACCGCATTCTTCTGTGAGTCCAGATTTATGAGACACCCTATATAATAAGTAATTATTATATAAAATAATTTGAACTAAAGCAGTGTTTTGTTATAAAAAAATTATTTTATAAACTCCAAAATAGGTTTCTTTTACTATATATTAACATCTGGCTAACTTCATAAATATTGTTATGTTGAATTTATATATAATTGTTTTTGTATATTCATAAAATATAATTTAAATGCATAAATTGTTAATATTTGCTGTTGGAATAATATAAAAACTTCTGTTCTTATAATTGGTTTATATCAAGATTTGTATTTTATAATTGTCTTTTCTTTTCGAATGTTTATTCAAACTACTGTTCATTTTGTAACATTTCTAATATTTTTCCTCAGCAAATATAATTATTATTAATTTTATTTCTTTAAAATTTTTGCTTTAGATTCGTGTCAAAATCAAAATATTATTATGGTAAAGAGAAATAATGTGGAAGATCACTGTGGCTATTCTTAAAGATAAACAAACTAAACTGTAGTGATGCAGATAACAGTGTAATTAAATCGTAAACAAAAATATATAAAATTGAAATGTTGAATATTGCTATTTATTTTTGACATGCATTTCTACATAAATAAAAATAAAACACAAAATTAAGTTAAACAATTTTACTATTTAAGTTCTGTTTAACAGATATTCGTAAAACTAATAATAAATTTCTAATTAACGACTTTTATTTACAGAATTAATCTCTAGCTAAGCATAATTGTTTCCGATTATGTTAATTTCTTCTTCATTTTGTTAACTCATACTTTAAACTGTTGAATAATTCAAGTCAAATGTATACACAGGAGATCAAAGAGTTGGAGAATACTGATTGAAGATTTGACTCCTGGACAAGCAGATTTTGAACTTTAACCACTGTTGCTGGTGTTCAAAAGTCAACTTTGTAAAGGATGTGGAAAATGTCTCATGCGAGTTTGGCCAGGCCTACAATAAGACAGTCAGATGATGAGAGACTGGCCCAATGTAAAAACCTGGATCAGAACTATCTACAAAAAGTATTTTATGTAGCACTCTGGTTTCATAAAAATTTTGTCAATGATATCTTTCCATATGTAATGAAATCATTTCATATATTTTGAGAGTTCCAGCTGAAGTTGTCTAACAACTTTGATTCTTCACAGAAAGGTCCAACTTGTATGTCTTTTGTTAATAAAAGATTGTCTTCAAGAAAAATGTGAAATTCTTCAGTAATTGTTGATGGTTTTACAATCTTTCTTTTGCATACTTATATAATTGCTAACAAAAACTTGGGTTCTTCATGAGTATGTGGGTTATAGACTCTTCTTTCTAAAACAACAAACAAAACTCAAAGAAAAGATGTGCAGTGAAAATTACAACTATCATCTTTGTACCAATTGAAGTACATTGCAAGTGATTTGGTGTTAATATTTTTTTAATAAAGGTATAATAATGCATTTCAGGCTCTTAGATTATAGCTATCAAAAAGTAGTGAGGGAAGACCATTATTTCAATAGACACAATACTATTGTTCTATACATACAAATACTTCCAAATCTTTCAAAAATCCATTGTAGATAATATGCAAATTGTAATTTCCAGTACTGGGACAATCTTTGGTTCTTGTAGGCATTACTTTCATTTCTTCATTAGGAGAAAATCTGTTATTTCCAGAATGTGCTTCATTATTACAAAGTACAATCCAGAGCACTACAACGCTTGTTTCTATCAATAAATTCACTTTTTAGATGGCTGGTAATAATTTGATTATACTTTTTAAATCAATATTTCAAACCATCCACATCTCCATTTTTCTCTCATTATTTGTGATCTTGTTTTAAATTTAATAAAGAAATTTTTTGGCATCATTTAATCTTTTCTGAAAAATTATCAAAAAGCTTCGGTTATCAGATGACAGAACTCAATTTAATCCAAGAAAAGATCATATGAATAGCATTAGAAAATGGTATGAATATATTAACACATCATTCCATCTGCAGGAAAATTAACAACTAAACATTTTGTATTCCAGACAAGTTCATCTATTATAAGTTTATACTACGAATATTAAACCAACAGATTTTGATGTGAACAATGCATTTTTCATTCCAGTATTTCTCTTTTGAAGATTTACTAGCCAAACTATTGTGTCATAGTTTAACTCAAACATTTTCACCGTTTCTTTCCTTTAACGCACTGAAATTTTCTGAAAATTCTTCGTAAACGTTAACTGACACACAAACAAGCCATATATCAAAGATAATTGTCCTATTTATTACAGTAGAATCCCGTTTATACGTTTCTCAGTTGTACGTTTTACGCAATTATATGCTAAAAATCTTCACTACTTTTCCCATTATAAAAGGCTTCAGTTGAACGCGTTATATTTTTCGGTACTCTACAGCACTTTCTCATTTACAACCTCTGTTATTTATAGAATGAAAATAACAAATAGATTGGAAAGATCGATTTTACTCGTTATATATTTTTTTTTAACTTTTCCCGTCCTTTAGGCACTAAGAGGGCCTCTTTCAGCGAGCCCATTGTGGATCATCCAGGCCCATAATGGGGCGGCCGGATGACAAGGACTAGTAGGCCCGTTATACCCGGATCACCCCGAAAAATTCTTGGGACTTTTGACCCGTCCGGATTTGATCCCGGAGCCCCTAAAGCGGCAGGTCAACATCCGCCCGTCCTTTAAATGATTATCTACTATATAAAGCTGAAAAACTGGGTTCTGTCGCGGTATGCCAAAAACGGCCACTAGGGACGCCCCTAGCTATTATTTAAATTAACAATAAATTCAGTATATTATTATTTGATGCTGTTTTTTGCGTTTTTTGGCTGCGTTTTAATAGGGTACGCCATGAAAAATTTAGTGTATTATTATTTTTATTTGTAATATGAATTTATTATTTATACTACGGAATGACACCGCTGCTGCTAGAATGCCCACTGGGAGGCGTCCTGACTACTACACGTGTCGTCTGGTAAAGCGGCTTTAAGTAATACAGGTGGATAGGCAAAACCAATGAACCTGTTTCATTTGTATAGCCATGCCATTATCTTGCTTATCCAACTGTATTAGAGCCGCTCTTCCAGACAACTCGCACATAGCGTGTATATGACGTCAATTAATGCCGTTTTGATGTGCGCTAGACGTTACAGACGAACTTAAATCCAGCTCAAGAGGGCGTTTTTCAGGTCCATCGTGGATTCGGCCATGCTCAAAATGGGAGCAGCCTAGATCGGGAATGGGCCTTGGCATACCGGTAACAGATAGCCCAAAAAAACAATTGGTGAGTATTTTCTCGTCCAAATTCGATCTCGGGACCCCAGGGTGGCTGGCGTTTTAATCTCCTCGGCCATTGGGCTATACGTATAGGACCACCGGTAAACCCTCCAATCCCGTCTTTACTACCCTTCGACACATTAGAGAGGTTGAGGCGCACGTTTTAAACGTGTAAACGTGTACGTGTGACGTTCGGCGCCGCTTTCCCGTAAGCCTAAGACCCTGTACACACTAGGCGTTTTTCAACGCGCGTTTAAGGCCCTGTACACACTAGGCGTTTTTCAACGCGCGTTAAACGCTCGTCGAACGCCGAGCTAACGCGCGTTAGCTCGGCGTTCGACGAGCGTTTAACGCGCGTTGAAAAACGCCTAGTGTGTACAGGGCCTTAAACGCGCGTTGAAAAACGCCTAGTGTGTACAGGGCCTAAAAGTTTGACGATGGTGTTTGGAATGTCGAGCGTGATTCCACCGACTATCCAAACACCATTGTCAAACTTTTAGGCTTACGGGAAAGCGGCGCCGAACGTCACACGTACACGTTTACACGTTTAAAACGTGCGCCTCAACCTCTCTATTGTCTCCATTCCTGGCGTTCTTGTATGGAAAGCCATCTCTTATGACAGTCGGTCAACCCAAATAGCGGTGTGTGGGACATGGACGGCACAGAGATACGTTCAGGAAATACAACGCCTGTTCATTTTCGTAGCAGGATTGCAAATAGCCATTTTTTAGCAAAATAAAAATCGGCCACGCACAAATAGAATGACCCATCACGTTCCAACATTTTTTTTTGGCCTATCCAGTTTTCAGATTTGTCACTCATCGAGTATTTGTGGGACCAGATGGGACGGCAGATACGAGTATGGAGAATCTGGAGTGGTAGTTACAACGTGTGGAAAAATCTGTTGAAGGATAGTATACGCCTCCAAACTCAGGACCTCGCCAGTGGACGAGTGAATAAAATCATCGAACACTGGTAGTTAGTCGCGGGTTCTCGCTTCGCAAACGGGCTGGCCATATGGAATTTTCCAGATTTTCTTCACATTACTAACAGTTAAATAGGGGTCAATTTTTCCATAAAAGACTTCCCGAAAGACATTCTCCCTCGACAAATCGCCCCCGTGTCGCGTTGCCGTATTCGAGGAAAACGAAACCAAATCAAACCCAGGGCCGTCGAGAAGGAGGATCTAGGAATTTTACCCCGGGCCTCTGAAAACTTATTGTTATTTTTAGTAACAGAAAATAAAACGTTTAATTAAGGCTTTAAGTACTTCTGTTAATAAAGAAACATTCTACGTATTTCATTCGTTAAAAAAAATATCCAGCAACGAGTTGCTTGAAATTTTCGACAAAAAGCGCAAGACTTGTTAAGCTTCAAAGAGGGAGAACAAAATCGTTCCCCCCACAAACACACTTACATATAGGAAAAAAACCCTTATTTTTTTGCATTTCTCAATGTTTCAAGGTCCCCCGAGTCTAAAAATTAAAAATCTTTGACCGATCTCCATACTTTCTCTTCGTTATATGTAAAAGACCGAAAAAGTTAAAAAGAAATGGTTAAATGGGTCTGTCTATCCCTAGTCCCATACGAGCTCTTGACGGGCCTGGGTCATTTCCGACTGTATTGCAGCATATATCAGGTAATGAGAGGTTTTATAAGGTATCTTTAAATTGTATTGTTATTGTACAGGAAATTATCTCTGCCAATATATTGCAATTATTACCATACTCATTACAGTGGCAGACTTCGTACTAAATAAGTTTTATTCTATTTCAACTCCTTCTTAGTGTCGATTACGCGGAGTTCTTATTTTTAAGCTTTTGTTTTACTTGTATTTTATAAATTTCAATATTTAGTTATTGTTATTCTATTTAAGAAACACTAAGGCACATTAGCGCAAAAATAAAATTGCGCGTGGCGCCATCTGTTATGAGATTTCATCGAAAAAAACAACTTTTATATTATTAATTATTGTAAAATGGCAAAAAGCTCAATTTTGAAAGTCGAGGTTTTCTTTTAATTGTAAATTCCAATAATGAGTACAATTTTCATTATGTGTGACGACAGTCGAGATATGACACTATCTATTCTATCTCCCCACATCCTCGACCTTTAACTGCCAAAATTTAATGGTGTCAATGTCCCTTATACACAAGAAACCATGCCAAATTTGGATTCTTAAAATTTACCATATACTCCCTCAGATATTAAACGAAATAGATGCAAACACAAACAATTGACATCTACGAAATTTTTCCTATTTTTTTTAAACTTTTTCGGAGCCAGGAGTCTCAAACATGGAGATTTGTATACAAAAAAAACCGGACCAAATTTGACACGATTCCAATACTTTCCCTTTTACAAAACACCAATGAATGCAATTGTTCTTGGAAAACACACAAACGCTTTCCAAAATTTTAAATTGTTTTTAAAAAAATAGACTTTTCTATAATGAGAATTTAAGCTTGCTCAGCAATTTAAATCAAGCCTTATTTGTGGATTTTATGCCAAAAAAGTCATATCAATCATAAAAGTAGGCATTTCTTATATACAATAAAACCTGTGTAAGCCGGACTCGCGCAGTACCGAATTTTTGACAGTTTTCCGGTTTGACAGGGTTCTTTTTAACATAGAAAAATCTCTCCGTTTAGTGGGGATTTCCTTTTTCATTCAAGTTCCACTTCGGACAGGTTTTACTGTATTTATACATTGTAGAGGGTGAAAAACTCTTTTTACAGTACAGTCGACCCCCTATAACACTGTTGATTATTCCGTTTTATATGAATTTCATGTTGTACGAGTCACTTAGATTTTACAAATACGTGAGCTGTTCACAGCCCGGCACACGTATTTGTAAAATCTAAGTGACTCGTACAACATGGAATTCATATAAAACGGAATAATCAACAGTNATTCATTTATTTTAAATATAAAATGCATCAATTTAATTTATTAAATATGTAGTATTCTTTGTAGTATTTGTGTTTAGTAGTTAAATTATTTTGAGCCAGTTGAATTTGAATATTTTTGAATCATTCTTTTATTATCCCTGCTCTAAATAAGTACTCTATTTTTCTGAATGAGCCAGACTAATTGATCAGAATACATATTTTTCTTTTCTGAAGAAGGGGCTGAAGTACATAGCTAGATCGCACACTTTTTAGTTGGACTAACTTCTAGAAGGGTGAAATTGAAGTGAAAATGCTGTCGAATAGGCCTATATGTAGATGTAGAATTTTATCGCCCCTTTCTCCTCTTTAATGTAATTTTAAATAAATATTTAATATTTTTTTATATAATATGTACAGAATAATTCATTGTATTTATTTAAATTACTGTACGAAATTTAATAGTTAGATAAATTTGAGTAAAATTGTAATTTCAAATTTAAAACCATTTAAAGTTACGTCACGCATCTATAACATCATAATACAGGATATAACCAAATAAGGTAACTGTTAAATTAGTTCAAGCAAAATATGATCCCTCTCATTTTGTTAAACAAAACATCATTATTGATTTGCAAGAATGCGTCAAGAAAATCTTTCTCGAGAAGAGGAAATGGTTTTATAAGTTCTCTAGTAAATTACTTTGAAGTTATTTAAATTAATCTTTAATTATAGAAATATATACAGTAAAACCCGTGTAAACCGGAATCGCACTATGCCGAATATTAGGCGGGTTTCCGTTTTGAACGGTTTTTTTTTTTTACATAAAAAATCGCAATAATTTTGTCCGTTTAGACAGGTTTTTCGCATTATTCGGGTTCCGTTTTAGGCAGGTTTTACTGTATTACATATACAAATGTATTTTTTTTATTAATTGTTTTTTAAGTTATTTATTAAATGACTTAATAAAAGACTATTAAATTTCCCTGCGCGATAGGTCTGACTAAATGGAAATTATTATAGATAAAAATGGCTCCGCGTGACTTATAGAAAATTTTGTTATACAGTATCTACAATTTAAAGGTGGGGTTTCTATTATATTTAACACTGGCTGCTCTTAACCACGCCCAGAAGATCGCCAAATCTGCAGACCGGTTTCTCCGCAACGCAATGTTGTTCGAATACGCTGCGAGCATTTTGAAAAAATAAATAAATAAATAAAATAATAATTAAATGCGTTACGATTGAGGTCAACCGATGACGAAACATTTTCGATATTACGCATTAAAATATTTAAATTATTTTAATGTGTTTATTTAATATAATTATTGCATTAACATTCTCATTATGTGGTATGATTTAATTCATTTCTATTCGATGTTAACGATTTATAATTTAGTTTCCACACGTTTTAAAATTTTAATTACATTTAACTCGGCCATTAAATTAATAAATTAAGTGAATATTTAAGTAATTCGAGAATAATTAATCAATAAACAATACGCGATACGCTCGAATTGTACACAAAAACAATAGGAAAAAAAGAATACAATCCAGCACGCGCCACCTTAAATGTGGAACGTGAAGTAAAAATACGTCACGCGCGTGGTACAGGAGATAACTGTCCAAATATAAACACGTGTTCGTTTCGTATTGTTAAGATCAATACGCGGGACCTGTTTACGCAGAATAATAATAATAATAATAACTCCAAAAATAGAAATTGAAAAAAGTTTCCGTTCCTTTTGTGCAAGCGAATAGTGAACGAAAATATGATTCATCTCTTTCCTCTTTCCTAAGTTGGCCATTTCCGAACATGCGCAAACAACAATATCCGGTTTCTGGAGGTGTTGTGTATCGCATCGTCGTTAGGGATATCGTCCAAAGAGTCGAATTGTGATTCAGATCCGGGAGGGGGAAAGAAAGAGGAAAGGAAAAAAAAAGGAAGAAAAATGTGGAGGACGATATTAAGTTTTTACTAATAATTCAATCGATATTTAAAAGATCGAGCATAAATTATTATTATTATTATTATTATTTACTTGTGTTTGCGATCGAAAGCCGCTTTCTGCTCCAAGTTAAAAAGGTAAGTTGTAAATTAAAATGAGTTTTGTGCGAGGAAAAATGCACGTTTTTATAAAAATAAAAGGATTCGGGAATGTTATTTAGATGCTTGGCCAAAATAGCACCAAGGTTAGATGTCATCGAAATGAAACAGTGCACTCTTCTATGCCAATGTGTTGCATTAAAATCACATTAAATATCTCGTTTATCATTATTAAAAAAAAAAAAGAATAATTAATTTCGCTCGAGAAGTAACTGATTACATACCAACTCGCGCCAAATTAAATAAGAAACAAAATATCATTGTTATTTTTTCACATTGTTGAAAGTGAAATTGATTAATTTTTTTTTTTTTTNTAATAATAATTTCTGAATCAATAAAGGTGTTTGGAAATTGATATTCAAAAAGCTCTGATATTAAAGTTAGTAAAATGTATTTGAGTTCAGTATAAAATGTTTTATATTGTGTAAAAATTTAAATATATTTTTTATTTTTGTTAATGTAATTTTGTTGTAACGTTTATCGTATGCCGTTTTGTGACTCGGCTTTTCTATAACTGTAATTTTATTATAATTTATTCTTTACAAAGTTTATTATAATTATCGTCGTTAAAAATATAAATGATAATTAAATTTTTAATTTTGATTATCATCATTTATATTATCATTATTAAAAGAAGTAAACTTGAATTAGTTTTATTCCTTTGCTTGTTTTAATTTTACTCTTATTTTATTTCTACTCTTAAATATTTTTAAATATTAAAAGATTGCTAAGTATGTTTTTACGTGATTAGTACCCGAGTAATGCCATAAAATGAGTGGTTTTATATAAAATGGAAAACATTATATATAAACATTTTAAAATGTAGTATTGCATACAAACTAGTATTTTTAAAGTGTAATTATGTCATAGATTGTTTATATCACAAGATTTAATATATATTTTTATTATTTTGTATTGCATTAAAAAAATATATACAAGCAAATTTTAAAATTTTTGGAATATTAGAAGAAATTTGGAACATTTCTGTTAATTAGAAGAAAAATTAAGATTTTTTTTATTACATTATAGACAAAAAAAAATTTAAAATAGAACATTATACAGTATATATTACCAAAACTGCATATAACTTTATATAGAAAATAAAGTCATTAATGTAGCCTTTTATAATGTTAATGCTTTATCACAAAAAAATTTAAAAAATTATTTTACTTATATCCATAATATAAATATAAAATGTAATAGTAATATTGTGAAGAGATTTTCATATAGAACTATGTATAATATACTGTTTTAAAACTAGAAAATGTCTAAAAAAAGAACTAAAGATTTCTTGAATCAATAAAATTAAAGATAAATATCAGATAGATAAAGTTTAAGAAGAAAATTATATTACATAATGTACGAAGTAACAGTAAGTTAAGTGAGTTGATCAATATGTACTGTACTTTAATCAATAAATCTCAATGATCAGAAATGTAAAAATAAAGACTGATTAATTAATTTAATTGTATTAAAACTAAGAGATCTAGTTTTAATACACTTGTATTAATCAGTTATATTCTAAAACTAAAATGTAATTTTTGATTAAGGGTTAGTATCAGGAATTTCATATCAGATGAGAAAAGGATAAAATGACATTCTAAGTTGAGTGATGCCCTATTGATATAAATAGTGTTTTTTTTTTTTAAATATTTTTCCAGTTAGTACAGTTTAAAGTTACTGTAAGATTAATAGAATATTTGCATAAAATTAATATTAGTTAATAATAATTTTTTAATTGTGATATTCCTTAAGTTATTATTTTGTTTAAAAATTATCTGATAATTTTGATTTCCTTTTCATTGAATTTTAATTTGCTAAACAAATCTTGAATTTATTGTTATTTTTTCCATTTTAAAAATAAAAATTAAGTTTGGCCATCCTATAATTTATATATGATTTTGTTTAAAATACAGGCATTGATTGTATACATTTATTGATATATATACTTAGTCTGCAAATAGACTTTACCAACCATTTTCCACAAAATCTATAATCTTGAACTATCACCTGTTATTTAATTTAACATTTGTATTAGAATGTGTAATATGTATTACATTTCAAGATTGTTTATTCATGCTTTTTTTTTATCTGTAACTTATTCTTTGAATTTCTAACTGTTTCTTTATGTATATAATCATGGATATTGTTTCAGTCATTTAATTTTATAAAAATTAGCATGATATACTTATAAAATCTTTATGTATTATATTCAGAGTTTCATTATCAGGTAAGTAGACAAAAAGTTGTCTTTTGGCACTATTTTCCTCAACATTTGGCTCAAATGTACAACCATTATGTCTTAACCAATGCTTTAAATGTTAATCATTTTAATCAGTAGTTTAAATCACTGTCATTTTTCACTCAATTATACGCTAACTGCTGTTAAAGACAATAAAGTATGCAAATAATACTGAATAAATTACTATTTATTAATAATAATAATAATGACTAAAATAAATCTTCACACTATACACTTTTTAATTGTTTTTAATATGTCTTTTTTAATGTCAACATCAATAAATTCAGAATTTTCACTACTTATAGTCTTATTTCCTGTAATGTTATCATTTGGTTATTGTTAACATTATAGACAAGTCCCAAAGTAATTACATTAAGCAGATTATATTACTATTCATTAGTAATTTATAAGGAAAAAAAAAGCAATGTGAATATAATAATTATGATGATATAGTTTTTAATTTTTTAATTAATTTGTTCAAATTTGTTCTGTGAGTGAGCTTTTCTTTATCAGGAAGTTTTATCAATAGATGTAAACTGCATCAGAACAAAGTTATACACTGAAAAAGTAAATCATTGTCTGTTTGATACTTATTGTTCAGATCCGAGAATACTTTTAAGAGAGTTATTTTACAAGTAATAAATACTTTCATATTACATTCATGTTTCTTGTTTCCACAGAATCTTCCATTTATAACTACACAAACATATCTGATAATGCTAATTTGTAGTAATAATGTTATCAATTTAAGCAAATAGGCTACTTATTACTAAAACACAAGAATATTTATTAATCCATATAGTAACTTTTCAAGCAGAAAATAAGTAAAAATAGCACATTTCTATTTTTGTAGTAAATAGAGAATGAATCACAATAAAATCTGTCTAAAATTGACCATCTACACATTGACCTTACCTTCCTGAATGGAAAATAAATTTTGAAATGGAATAGTTTGCAGTATAAAATAGTTATAAGCCAGAAACCTGTATAACATGGAAATGAAACATTTTTTGGGTGCCAATTACATAATTGCTTGATTTGTTTGATTAAAGGAAGTTTTTTGTATAACAGCTAAATTGTAAATCATAATTAATACTTTAACTTATAGTCTTAGATTGTGGTCACTTCTTGGTAATGAGTTACAATTTGTGAGTTTTTCTTTATTAAGATTATAGTTTCATTGTCTGAAAAGTAGTTGTGATAATGAGATATTACTGTTTCTCCCAAACTCTCTAGAATAGTTAATTCACTTATCAGAAGTAATGAATATTTAAAAAATAATCACATGCTAAAAATTTAAAAAAGTTGTTACTAAAAAATAAAATTAATGTAATGAATTCCCATTTTTTGTAAAGATTATCAAACAATTACTGGTATTGAAAAACATTCGGGTTGAAATGTTGCCACTCTCATCATTTTTTTCAATTAGGCAGATTAAAAAAAAAAAAAGAAAAGAAAATAAGCAATATTAATCCTGTTTGACAAAATTCAGTGTAGAATCCATTCTAACTCAGCACCGGGGTGAAATCTAAACACACTCTCAAGAACCTGTAATCGCGACACATTACACACCAGTTACAGGTTCTTGAGAGAGTGTTTAAAATTCGGTATGTACGTGAGGAAACATTTAATAACAAAAATTAATTTCTAAGAGCAATTATTCTTATAGCCAATATAAGAATAATTTTTAAATAAAAATTATCAAGTTCTGTTAGTTTGGCAATGATTAAAGCATTAAATGTTGACTAACAACTAGCATAGATTAAGTATTACCAGCAACTAGTAAGCATACATTTGTAGGAATAGAGTAATTAAAATACATATTTTTCCCTTTGTGTATCACTTACACATTTCAGTGTTTTCCACAAATCTTTGAAATTCAAAACATTTAGGTTGGAGGAGAAACTGTTCTAAACATGAGTTGTAACAATTTTTTTAACATTTTATGGGCTATTGTTTAATATATTAATAAAAACAACTCTATAAAATAGAAGCTTATGAAAATGAAAATCCTGGTTGGTACTATTGTATTCCAGTTTAGTTAGGTTTTACTGTACTTTCTTATTGAAAGAGTTTGCTTGTGTGAATTAGAGTTAAAAACTATGTTTTGAATTGATATATTTAATTAATTATTGTTGTTATATTTTAAATCTGTATCTTCATAATAAGGTTTTAAAAGTTTCATACTCCTAAATTTATTTTAAAAATTATCTAATTAAACTTATAAATATTCTGAATATTAACATTGATGAAATTTCAGTACTTTCTTGATCATATTAGAGTTGTAATATTATTATTTACTATAAAATATTTGAACTAGGTTTAACAAATTGATAGATAACAATATATTATATATATTTCTTCAATGTGGTTATTATTTTTGAAAATTATATGTAAAAATTTTATTATTTAGTAGATAATTGCTATTAGTAGTAGTACTATTATAAAATAAAATGGTTTAAGTAGTTATTAATAATATTCGTAACATTTGCTTAATTCCAGTATTACTTTAAAAATGACAAATGTTTTCAAACAACTTGATTGTCATGCTTCGGGTCAGTTATACATATAAATGGAACACGTATAACTGACCTGAAGCATGACAGTCAAACATTTTGAAAATGTTCATCGTTTTTAAAGTAATACTGGAACAAGCAATTATTAATTATGAGATTGTCACAATGACAGGCTGCAATTTTTAATTTTTTTCTATTAAAATATATCCTCTCTGCCTGAAATTAGTAGTGGCTTGCTCCTGTACATTATACTTTTCCTTTAACAATAGAGTCATGCCAGTCATCTAACATCTTTCAGGAGAAAATTTTTGAATTGAAATAATGTGATTTCTGGTTTGCATTAGAAGTTCATTTATAGTTAATCAGGACCTCTTGCCCCTAAGATTTTCATATCTGGTCCCAGATTTCATCTAACTATTTTCGTTCTCGAGATTAAGGAAAGACAGACAGACAACAGTGGGAATTTATAGGTCTACAGTTTTTTTTCAAATTGCAGCCCAGTTAAGCAAACGTTATCAATGTGATTAATATATACATTATTCTAGTTTGAATTTCTTCCTCTTTAATTGGTTAAAGTAATTTTTATAAAAATAGTTAAACTATGAATCAGAAATATTATAATTCATCTTTGGAAAAAGTTAAGAAACAGGAATTCAAATACAAACTGTTTTTTTTATAATAGTTAAAAGAATCCAAATACATTCTTATTTTAATGAACTATCTTTAAATGATTATAAAGCAATCAAATTTGATATTTAATTATAAAATAATATTTAATTAACTGTAATTAATTAATTAATGATCGGTTAAATTAATCTGTGATTATTTTAAATCTTTGATTGTTCAGAATTAAACTCAGTATAGGATAATTTGTATTTTTTATCATTAAGAATCAATACTTGTTTCAAAAATGACATTAAAAATATGAAATAAAATTATAGAATAAGGAATTATAATTAAATTGAAAATATTCCTCGGTGCAGATCTATGACAATATTCGGTTAGGAATAAATTACTCTTGCATGGATCTATACTGATAATCAATAATATGCTATATTGTCTCTGTAGTGTTTAGTATTGTTTTCATTTATTCATTAAAAACATGAAAAACTATCTTCAAATCTCTTTAAAATGTTCTGTTAAAAGATATTGTAATTTGGTAGTTTTACAATGAAATATACAAAAATATTAAATTAATTTACCATCATCAAATTTTACATGATTAGTATTAGCACTGTAATACAGTTATTTTCCTTATTTTTTGTTATATGTTCAGACTATTTTGATGTAGATAAAAATTCACGTTTTCAATTTTAGCAATATTTTTAAATAGTTATATCAAAACAAAATTTTTTTAACAAATATTAAGATTTTTATTTTGCATATAACCCAGTTGCCTTTTATATATACAGTATATATAAATTCAATTTAATTTTCTATACTTTTTAGGTT
Source organism: Centruroides sculpturatus (assembly GCF_000671375.1). Lineage (NCBI taxonomy): Eukaryota > Metazoa > Arthropoda > Arachnida > Scorpiones > Buthidae > Centruroides > Centruroides sculpturatus. The sequence goes on from NW_019384853.1 coordinate 173,324, forward strand.
AGTTGCTTCATAATTTCAAAATTAGAAATGTCATTTCTTTGATTTATAGAATTAAAACTTAATAATGAATGCTTTTAACATCATTACAAATATTCTTTATAAAATTACAATTAGCATTTAATAATTTCTAATTGTTGACTGACTTTATTTTAATGAAAATTAATTTTTTGTAAAACATTTAAAGAATATAAAACTATTTATTGTCATATTTTGATAAAATTTTACAATTGTCTTAATGCATTCAAAAATTTTTTATCCTTTTCCATAACTTTTTTATATTCATCAGTCAGAACTGAAAATATGCTTTCGTTATACAATTATCTAATATAAATGTATTTTATCATAGATTTTAATTTGTTTAATTCCCGTTATTAATTAGGTAAATTTCTCCTAAATCACAATGAGTTTTAAATGTATTCTTGTATTTTTCCACATATTTTTGTCTTTATTATAAAAAATATATATTGTGGTTTATAACATGTAAGTCACAACTTTTGCCAAAAAGAAAAAAAAGCTCAAAAAAATCATTCTACATCTTATATGTAAAGCTGTGATCTCCTATAGGCTAATGAATTCCACAAATGGCCTTCAGTAGGCTTCAGGTAACCTTTACCTAGCCCAAGTTTTGAAAAAAAGTGTTATTGTTTAATTAAGCATATTATTTTTTACTACAGCTGACCATCATTTGCATATATTAATATTGAATATTTTAATGTAAATTTTAATTGCAGATTACTTCTTTTAAACTTCTTTTTTTTTCCCTGAAAAATAAAAGCATGCATTCTAATTTTACTTTTTTTTCAACCAGAATACAGTAAAAAAAAGTTGAAGTCAAGTACCAATGGTGTGGGATGGCTTAAACGTAATAAATACTTTTTCCTAAATATTATATACTGAAATGGGAGTGTGTCTGATGTGCTCTAAAATATAAATTTCAAAGTTTATAATTTACATTTTAGCAGCTTAGTAAATTTTATCACAAAATTTCAGTGTAGTTTCACAAGATTATTCATCATACTTTATCATCATGTTTGTTTATTTTTATTGTTACTAATATTCTGTTTACGTAAATAATTTAACATAAAATGCACAGTAAATATTTTCACTTTTTTACTGTACATTAATGAAAATGCAGTTTGTGTAAGTTTCTAATAAAAGTATTAAGGGTATTATAATAGAGGTATTAAATAAGCTTATTCATTACATTACTACTAATAAGTATATCCTTTAATGATCTATTGAGTATTTGTTAGTAAGGTAATTTTAATTTTTAAATAATTAATATCATTCTAAAATCACAGGTTAATAAGTAAATAGGTATTTTCAATGCTACAGTGTCAATTGGAGAAATTGGTTGGAATTGGAACAAGTTAAAATATTTACTATCAGATGTTTCCGATTATTTCTAATATCTAAATCGTTTTCAGGAATGCTCACACATTTGGATTATATATATGGATACATTTGGATTATAGAGTATGGCTGTATTTCTAAACATAATATTCTACAAGCATTATCTTGATGTACTGAAAGCATGAAGGATTAAAGTTTAATCCTTGATACTTGTTTTCAGTACATCAAGATAATGCTTAAAATCAACTAATATTTTGATTTTAAGCATCATCTACCATCATCTAAAGCAATAGTGTCATCTCTTCATTAACTTGAGTAACAGAAAGAACTACTATTAATTAGTTAGGCAAGCAGAGAAAATTTAGGAACTCAGGATGGCCTTGTACAATAGTTGTAATAATTTTAATATTGAGTTTAAAACTCTGTTATCTATTTAATATTTTATAATTTACATTTAGTTAACACATGTAATATGTTGTATATTTCAAATCATTACCTTAATAACATTTATTTGTGCAATGTCTTCCTTTTTTATACAAGAAAGTTGGCAACCCAAATGCCACATGGTTCTATAGACAACTGAGATTGTCTTTAGAATTCGGTGTATTGAATAGTGTTACCATCCATCTGGTTTTCACTCACTGTCTGGGTGAACTATTAAATTTGTCCAGGAATTTTTTTTTTAAGCTTCTACTTGTACGAATTGTACACATCTCCAATTTCAAATACAGATAACTTGTAAGTCATAAGTCATCTTCTGTATTTCTTCTTCTCTTAATTTAGGTTACTTTTGTTAATCCTACCCAAGTCTCCCTAGTCCCTAACTGTAACTGATTTAGAACCGGCATGCATGTTATTCTTCGCATTGCAAAATGATATTGTACATCCGTCAGGAACTTCCGTTCGAACAAACCTGACTTGTTGTCCAGGTCAGTGATTTTGAAAAGATGGAAACACTAGTGTTGAAGCAGCTTTTGTTGGAGTTTCCTATATCAACATGTCATGATTTTGTAGCTGCCTAATTATGTTGCTAATTCCAGCCTTACTACTGTATATTTAGAACATGCTCCTTACACTGTAGGGATATTCTTCAGTAGCTGAATTATGTAATTTTGTATATAACATAAAGTTACCTAACTTCTAAGACTAGTTTATAAATAATTTTCTAAGCATGGAATATTAAGATATATGCAACTTTATTTCAGGAATAAGATTATCTGTTTTATTCTCAGACCCATCGGCATACATTGGACCATATTTAAGGTCCAATATATAAGGATGTAAATATGGTCCAGTGTACACCCTCAAGTCTATTAAGATGTGTATGTAAAAGGTTTTGTAATCAGGTTTCAGGAATGAATAGATTACATGTAAAAACACATAGGAACAAGAGTGAACTTAGTTCATGACAACCAATCAGTTTAGCTGCTCTCTTTAATTGCTGATGCTCTTCTAAATCCATCTTCCTCACTCTTTGGATCTTGTACCCTATGATGTATTTTCTTTCTGGGAGTGAAAAAAACAGCCATAGCAGCAGAAATTCTACAGTGATGAGTTGAACAATACTGAGACAGGTATACTGAACATTGTCCAAACAACTCCACAGAGGATTATGAAAACTGGGTTTTAAGATATGATAAGTATATAGCATTGGAGAGAGCATATTTTGAAGGATAAATAAAACAGTTTTTGTTTGTGGTTATTATATTATCTCTATTGTTGTCAGTCTCAAAACTTGAATGACCTAAATAATTTAGATGAAACTGTATTTGGACCAAAAGTGGATAAAATAATTTCTGTACTATTAGTATTTGTTCCTTAATGTCAAGAGTATTTTTTATGATTTCATAATTGTTTTAAGATCTTAAAATTAAATAACAAATATTAGGAAAGATCAATAATAGTTTCCTTTTGAAAATGATTAAAAAACTTGCAAGCTGATGCATCTTACTGTCACAAACTCTAATTAATAGAAAAACAACTGTACATTAATAAAGATACAATTTGTAAATTTTAAGGAAGAAGAACTAAAAAAGAAAAAGATTTATTTCTGCTGCATGATTGTATGCAGCTTTATTTTGCGATAATGATTTAAAAGTTTTGGCATTGCATGACATTAGTAAAGTTACATTACATTACAATTATTCTTCCAGTTATTACCTTTAGACTTTTCTTGTTTTCCAATCAAATGTATGCTGAAGGAAAGGCAACTTGAAGATACAGAGAACTTAAACATTATATGACAAAGTAATCAGTAACATTAAATTTAAATGAAATTAAAAATATTTATTTAGTAATTCTATGAGGAAGTACAAAAAAGAGTATGGTTTCCTTAAGGAAGTTATTTGAACAATGTTAAAAGCTTTTTTTATTGTAATAGTTGATTATCTATATAATTCCAGAATTTAATTACAAACAGATTGCTGGGTAATTAAACAAAATGTTTACTTGTAAGAAGTAGATTGAAAACTTTGTCAATACTTTGAGCTAGTATTGTATTGCCTTACTTCTTACATTCAACTGATTTTTAAGTATAGTGTTAGTTCGTTATTGTATTTAAAAATACTAAATCATATTAATATTTAAAGCAAAATATTTTAATAATTGAATAAATAGAGTAAGTTTCTCTATTTTACAAATTAATAAAAGTTAAATTTAAAAAATTTTTAGTATGAAAATGAAAATGTTGATGGATTCGATTCAATTTATCTGAAATTTTTTGTGAAATTACTTTCAGAGTAACTTAGGTTAACTTAATTAAATTTAGATGTTTATTAAATCATGTTATGCCATTAATGGATAAAATTTTAAAATTTAAAGTTTGAAAAGTTTGTCTTTTCTTAAAAAAAATTATTATATTCCAGGCTCTGAAAACTTGCATCGTCTGTAAATTTTTGCTTGCTTTAAAAGATATTCAATATATAAAGGTAAGAAAATTTTATTCTGAAAAAAAATTTTTTTTAGTTGTAAGAATCTGAAAGCACTAAGATGATAAAGATGTAAACATGAAAAAACAGTTTTTTAGGGTAAATAATTACAAAAGCATTAAAAAATCATAAAATTAGAACATAATGTAATATAATTTTATTTATCCTGAAAATGTTATAAATGGGAATGCTTAGGTGTGTCTGGTGAGGCAACAACTGTTCTGCTTAATTTTATTTTTTTGGCCAGGGATGTATGTGTATACCCATATTTACTCTGAGGTTAATAGAAAGATTCCAATTTTTCAATAAACACTCGCAAAAAACCTGTCAAAAAATATTCTGAAGAAATTAAATTGGATGCTATGAAAGAAAAAACCATTTAACAAAGCAGTAACCATTACACTGTTAATTTGCTGGGACAAATATGAATGTACTAAGATTGTTGTTGTTATATTGGCCAACTAATAATCAGTTATAGGTTTTGATCAATAGTTTGGTATTTTATATTTTCAGTTAAAAATAATGTATAATGTAATGTATAATTTTTAATTACAGCTTAAGAAAAAGAAAAACAATATACTTAAATAAGAAATATTCTGTTTCAGTTTATTTAATTAGAAAATATTATAGATCTGTTTAAAATTTTATATACTCAGAATTCTGCTGACTGGAGTGATAGTACTAAAACTCTTTAAAGAACCTTTTAAAATAACTCTAGTAAATCCTCATCCATGTACAGACTGTTTCTGAACCTCCCTCTGGATCTTCATTAGGTCCGTGGATTTTAATCAAAACTAAAAAAGCATTCCAGTTTACTAGAGTTATTTTAGAAAGTTCTTTAAAGATTTTTAGTTCAATTTTATTAATAGATATGTTTTATACTGAAAATCAGATATATGTCTTATCACAGTTAGTTTTTATAAAATCCCCCCCGCGTTGGAATTTCGAAAAATCCTTTCTTAGTGTGCGTTTCCATGACGTACCCTAACTGTGTACCAAATTTCACCTCTTTAGGTTAAGCGGTTTGCTCTGGGCGATGATGAATCAGTGAATGAATGAATGAGTCAGTCAGGACAAGCAATTTTATATATTTAGATTTAAGTAGTAATATGAAGAGCTATGTTAACAAGATGAATAAGAATAGGCAATACTATACTAATGTTTATTTAATTTTTTATTTTAATATTTCTCTTATTGTGTTTTATGAATTTGAGTTTCTAAATGTATCATGTTAAAAACAAATAACATTCCAATCAAATCTTTCTAGTATAAACTGGCACAGGTGTAGTAGTGTGTTCTCCAGAATATGGAAACAAACACAAATAATATCTACTTCCATATTCTGAAGAATACTGTACTATGCATATGTAACATTCTGTTGTGTGTTTCCTAACTGTTGATATGTGTAGTATTCCATTTTACAATTTGTTCTTGTTTTTTTTTGTTTTGATTGGATCTAAAAATCATTTAATATGGTCAAAAACATTAATTAATATTAAAGTAATTGCTGAAACTTCAAGGCGTATTTATTTTGTTTTGTTATGAGAAAGACAAAATCATTAGTTTCATAGTATCATAGTAGATCAAACTTTATGTGAAAGAAAAATATTTGTTTTTTATATGTATAGTTAATTACTATGCAACTGTGTGTGTGTTTTATGGACAAATTCTGCTTAAAATCAAGCAAAAAATAACTAAAAGTACAAATATCTTCATTAATTGAATGAAGCCTTCAAAGAAATAAAATAAACTAAATTAATGTTTTTGCTATAACAACACAAATGGATAGATATGTAAGAAACACCAAACTAGAATGACAAAAATTTTAAATGTTTTATGTTCTATTTAAAGTTAATCATTTTCATGCTTTTGGGAATGTATCTTTTGTATCAAATACTGTGTTTCTGAATCATTTTCTATAAATTAACAGTTTTTAATTCATAGTATTAAATAGTAGTAATGATAATCTTTTCATGTGGCTTTTTAAAGTACTGTTAAACACTGCCTAATGACATTCTGCATAATGACAGATGACATGTGAATGTCCCATAAGATTATAGTAGAAAAATTCAAATTCATAGCTGCCTTATTTATGTTTAGATATGTAAATACTCATCATTGTGTTACATATATCCTATATGAATGGTAAACTATACCATATAGCAGGGGTCACCAAACTATGGCCCACGAGGTCAGTTCATCTGGCCCGCCACCACACTGTGTCATAAATGAACTAAAATATAATTATTTATATGGAAATATCATAGATTGTAGATAAACTTACTATGTAAAAAAAATTAAAATAAGTGTGAGTAAAAATGCCAAAATTGGTCCAATCTCATTTTTGCATCTGACAGTAATATAATTTTTAGATAAATTAATGAAATAAAAAATTTGGCGATTTTTTGCAACTTTGGATATCAGAGTGCTTTTTGTATAGGTACTGGTACCTGCTATAAAATTTCTAACAAAAATGATTATGAGCTTGCTGCAGTGATTGTGTTTATGTATTGGTAAATAAATATGCTGGTTGTCTTTTATTTTTTGTGTACTCAATATACTATATTGAACAAAACGGTTATGTGGCCCGTGCTAATCACTCTCTCAGTTATCTGACCTGCTGTGAAAAAAGTTTGGTGACCCTATCATATAGTTTTGTCCAAGAATAACTATATGTTCCCTTAAAGAAGTTGCTTAACAATGTATTTTTTAGAATGTATCCTTGTCATTGAGTAGTGCATGCCTTTACCATAATTTCATGCAGCTAAACTTAATGGCACTTTATTTATTGCTTATTTTTCTTCTACATCTAATAGGACAGTCATTCCCAACAAGAGTTACACTTGGTCATGTCATTCTGGACTCTTCTCAATCCCAGGTGACTCTTCAAACATAAAGTTTATTACAGATATTGATAAAGTCTTCTATTTAATTTTTTTGAGATTATTTTAGTGTTTACTATTATTGTTATTTTATAATGTTGAAATGATATGAAATGAAGTGAAATGAGTAATTATTGTGATGTCATCACAATGCTGAGCTGCAATTTATAATCATATTTTTAATTTATTTAACTTAAAATATATGCTCTCCACCTCAAATTAGTAGTCGCTTGCTCCTGTACATTATACTTTCCCTTTAACAATAGAATCATGCCAGTCATCTGTCTAACATCTTTCAGGAGAAAATTTTTGAATTGAAACAACATGATTACTTCTGGTTTGCATTACAAGTTCATATATAGTTAATTGGGGTTTCCTGCCCTTAAGGTTTCCATATCTGGTCTCATCTTTCATTTGTCTAACTGTGTTCTAGAGATTAAGGAAAGATGAATGGATGGACAACAGTGGGAATTTATAGGTTTATAATTTTTTCAAATTGCAGCCCAAAACTGTGTGTGTGTATATTTGTGTTTGTAACAGAATAATGAAGCAGAAAAAGTTTTCAGGTTTCATTTTCAAAGAAGGAGCACAGATAAATAAATGTAGAGTAAATAAAAGATATTTGTTAAATAATGAAAAGAAGTAGTATTTCAATGATGTATTGGAAATATGTATGTCAGAAATCTGGATTGGTTCAGGGAGAAATCAGTATTAACCTTGTATTTGGAATTTATGGAACTTAAAAATGCTAATTTACTTGTATATTTGAAAATCTGGATGGGGTCTGGCCCTGATTAGTCGAGAGTTTATATGCTTTACCGTATTATTAAAATAATTTTTTATTGGTGTTTCTATTCTATTCATATGAACAGATTATAAGCATCAATGTAAAATGAATATAAATTATTGTTTTTATTAATTTAACATTATTATCTTATTAAAAAATATAATAATCTGATCAGTTTAATTATTATATGTACTATATGTTGTTAATATATATACATGTAAATTCATTTTTAAAGCAGATTTAAATATTTCACATTGCCTAAATGTATTAGCTAAAAGATTTTATGCAATTTTTTCTTTTTATTGAATATAATTATATCAACAAATTATAAATTGTCATAAGATATATTTCTTATACTAGTTGAATATTGACAGAAAATTTTAACAATATAAAAAGTAAAACTTGCTTTATTTGATTTTCAGCTTCAAGGAATATTCAGAAAATGTGTTTTTTTTCCATCTATAATTATATTACATGTTATATAAAAGCATTGGCCAAGGTTCAGTTTGTGAGCCATATGTGAATCTCAAATACTAGTATGACTCATATAAAACTTTGATTATTCAAAGATTTTAAGTGAAAAAGCCTAGAAAATGTTAGTTATTGCTGCAAGACTGATGATGATAAAATGGTACTAAAATGATTAGAATCATTAAATTATTGTTTTATCAGTGTTGAAAGGAGATCATCATTAGCACACCATATCAACATTCATGTAATAATAAGACTGATCTTTTTGATGACTGACAAGTAGTAGTAGTACCATAATGAAATTATTATCATTACAGTGTTGTATTGTGTTATTATTTAGTTGATTTACATCTTTTTCTTCCCATTAAATTTTGCTATTCTTATTTCTTACCAATATTGACTCCTAAGTGCTCCTTGGTTTTACTATCTTAAAGTTTAACTTCTCAAACATAATAATTAAGATTAGATTCCATATAAAGACAGCTCTACTAATTATTATTTAATTTAAAGTTAAGTTTGATATGAATAAAAAATTGTACAGTATCAGAATATAAAATATTGTTTATCCCATATCCTATGTGGTAACTTTCTTATATTTTGAATACTAGAAGTTTATTCCTTATTATTCTTTCAAGATTATGGTTGTTATTATTATTATTATTATTATTATTAGCTAAATAATCTCTACAATATTTAAATTTTTAAAACAACATTTGACTTCCTTTAAAAGTCAAAAATAATTAAATTTAAAAGTTTGGAAACTATTCTTATTCACTGAACTTTTGCACAGATTGAAAAAATTTTATTGTCTAAGAATTATAAACAAATTTACTGAGAAATTGATTGAAGAATTAAGTGTATAAAATAAATTTTTTGTAAAAATTTAAATGTTTTTAAAAATATATGTTTTTATATAACATTAATATGTAAGTTTTTATTTTTCAGAGCACTTATTTATCTTGATGGCTCCCACAACTACAATTGAAACAGTTACGGTGGTTCGACCGTTGAAGGTACGTAAAACAAAATATCAATATGAAATTTATATCTGACAGATTTATACTTGTAGTAAATATGATTTTGTATAATTTCTTGTACTTTTATTTTTTTAATATGTAGTTAAAGCTAAATGGCTTATTACAGGTTGATATCTATTTAAACTTTGTTGTAACATGGAATACTGGGATTTTAGGTATTAATACTGTAATATAGTTTAAAAATTTATTATTTAATACAAAACCATAATAAATTATTCCATGAGAATACTAAGATTTAGAAATGTGTAGAATTATGCTTTTCTGGACAGAGAATCTTTTGTGGACAATCTGTTCCAGATGTCAGGACCTCTCTCTCATAACCCAGTTGCCCATTGTGGAGTGGTTGAACCTTTGATGGACCTGGAAAAAATGCACTTTTAGTGTCCATTGAGTGAAAAAAAAGACAAAAATGAAAAAGAAATAGTAGTATGCCTGAATACAGATAAATATTTTTTCCATAATAATTCCCATAACTCTTATCTGTCAATCATACATTACTTGTTATCATTAGATTCTGATAACAGCAAAAAATCTTAACAAGAAGTAAAAATTGGGAGTTGCTTTTAATGACAAAAAATACTAAATTAGCAATGATAAACAAAACCTAACAAAATTTAACAAAAATTGAACGTCCTAACACCTAGCACTTATGAATTTTAACCTTCAGGAACTTAAAGCTCTATTGTCTTGGAAACAAAAAGAATCAAACATCACCAAAGAGACATTGTCATTCTTACATTAGGTTAATGTTAAAAAATATGAATTACAAAAATAAAGAAGTATTTTCTAATCTATAAATTATATCATTGGGTCATTTTAAATTTTCTGAGAATGAATACTAGTATGTCTTAATAAACCAGAAACATGGAATATTGATAGTGAGATGAAAATATGTTGAATGACTGTGAAAATATGTTTGATACCTGATATAACATTAGAACAGATGATTTCTGTACACTGTTAAGAAGACTGTTGTAATTTTGATGGCGTGTTATAGTATGGCTTTTTTTCCCTTCAAAATAAGAGCATATCTGTTTAGTAATAAATATTTAACTTTGAAATAAGTGTTTTTAAGAAAATTAATTTAAAAAATTAACAACAAACTACAAAATAAAAGAAAAAAATTAAACTTCAAATGGAAATGAATTGATTATTGATTCTTCATGAATAAAGAAAAATTTTTAAAAATTTTAAGTATAATTATTTACATATTCTTGCAATATAAAATAAAACCTTTCAAGAATCTGTTAGTATAGATTCTTGAAAGGTAGATTATTTTTGTCATACTTGCAATAAATATCAGTTAATTTATTTATAATTATGTTTTACTTTTTTATGTTGATATCATGTATCAGTATTGTTATTTTTAGAAGTATTAGAAATATAAAAACTTTTCATTATGGAACTTCCTAATCAGAATCTCCTATTATAATTGAATTTATTTCTAAAAAACATAATTACACTGTGAAAAAATTTAGAGAAAATTTTAGATATTTCTTACTTGGAGAAAGCATTCATGTTGTTACTTTCTGAATTGATTAGCAAACCAGATGAATTGGATGTTAAAAAAGGCAGAGAATATAAAAAACTCAGTAGGTTTTCTGAAAACTAACATTAATGAAAAAAATTTTAAATATAATTGATGATGAACAGAATTCATTACAAGAAGAATAAATTTATGCTAAGTAATTTAAATTTATATTAAATTTATACAGGAAAAATATCCTTAAAATTACCAAAGAGAATTTATCTTTAGAATTGGATAAATTAACAGACAAATTATTAAGTGTAAATAAAAAAGTATATATTGAAATTATAAGTGTATTAGATTTTTTTATGAAGTACAGATACAATGAAAAATGATCAAGTTAATGATTATTATAAATTTTTTCACTATACTTAGTTAAAATATATATAATATTTTCTTATTATTATTAATAAAAATTTGAGTTAATCTCAGAAAAATAAATTGAGAGAGACATTTAGAAAAGATGAAACACTATTAATGATTAATAAATATGAAACCATAAATCAGAAATGATTTTAACAAAAAACCTCAAATAAATAATAATAATGGAAGAAAATAAAAATCATGAAAACATAATTGACGAAAAATTATGATATATTATCAATTATAATTCATTAAAACCAAAATAATTATTGTATACTTCTAATTCTAAAGCTTTAAAATTAGAATCAGGGCTAATATTAAGTATGTGAGTACTTAGGAAAGATGACACCATAACATCCCTCAGTTGGAAAAAATAAATACCAAATGGTAAATGTCATTTGTGTTTAATTAAATTGTATTAATGTGTTTATCATAGCCTTTAATTTACTACAATGAGAAAACAAATTAGAAAAGCATTGAAATTAAGACAAATGTTTTTAAAAGAATGATTAAAGGAAAACATTGCAAGACAAAGTCATGAAGAAAACAAAGGAGATAGCCAATGGAAAGAGTTATATTCTTAGATTTTCTTGATCTAGATTATCAAAATATTTTTTAATAATCTGTAGCAGGGAATCTAAGAATGTAAATCTGTTTTAGGGGAGGAAAGTTCATTGTTTCATTCAAGTCAAGGGAAAAATTTTTGATATGATATCTTGGGCAACTGTCCATGTTGCCTGTTTAAGTGTCAGCACAGATTAGAAGCAAAAGTTTTAGATAAAGTATTTGGATTTAGATACAATAAAAAAAAATTCAGCAATGAGTCGATCAACTTTCCGGTAACATTTAAAATTCTCTGTGGGCACCATCTGTTATAATAATTGATTATTAAAAACTTTTTATATTGTTAATTATTATAAAATAGCAAAAAGCATAATTTTGATGGTAGGAATGAGTTTTATAAAAAAAAAACATTGTAAATGCTAATAATGAATAAAATTGTCATTAAGTCCAACTCTACTTGATATCACACACAACCCCCTTTATCTCCCCACCCTTCTGGCCTTTAACTACCAAAATTTAATAGCATCAATACCCTAATAAACAAACCTCCCTGCAAAATTTCAGAAATCTTCAACATAAAGCACAGAANAGTAAAATTGTCATTAAGTCCAACTCTACTTGATATCACACACAACCCCCTTTATCTCCCCACCCTTCTGGCCTTTAACTACCAAAATTTAATAGCATCAATACCCTAATAAACAAACCTCCCTGCAAAATTTCAGAAATCTTCAACATAAAGCACAGAAGTTATTAAGCTTTAAACACGGTGAACAAAATTGTACCTCCCCCCACACACACTAACATCATACATACAGAAAAAAAAAAACCCAAATTTTTTAACATTTCTCAATGTTTCAAGGTCCCCTAATTCAAAAATGTAAAAATTTTGGGGATCATTTTTTGACCAATTGCCATCCTTTCCCTCTGTTTATATATAACAGAGCTGGGAAAGTAAAAAATGAAGAAAAAATGCATTTATGTAGGGATACTTTTACAAAAATTTAAACTTCAAGAAAAGAATGTTTCAGAGTTGGGAGTATTCAATGAGATGATGATCAGAATATGAAATGCAGAAAAAGATTTAAAGGAATATTTACAATTTATTGTCAGCAAAATGAAATCATTCAAAAAAAAGGTACAATTGATTTAAATTTAAATATGGTTATCTGATTATCTGAGCCCTGATTAACTGAGGTTTTGCATTATCTGAGGAAAACTTGTAAGTGAATACACTATTTTTCTTATAATTTATAAAAGCTTTGTTATGAAACTATTGAGCATTTAAATAAAGTAGTACTTTTAACCTCAGTTGTACTAAGCAAGTGGCCGATACTAAAGCAACATTTATTTTTAAACTCTTCAAAACAAAAAATTCTAAAGAACTTTCTTTAAAAAGTTTAAAATGATAATATGCATTACAAAATGATTTGTTTCTATTACTTTTTATCATTTAATTTCTAGGCGAAACATAGTCATATTAAATGTAACTACAATAATACTCAGTATACATTTTTATTCTTTAAACTGTTTTACGTATTAGCTGTATAATAAATTATGTAAAAAATGCCCTTATATGTGATTAAATTCACTAAACTATAAAAAGAAACTTAAAAGTGATACCATATAAATCTTTTATATTTATAATTTTAATCTGAAATTGGTGTGGCTATCCACTTTATTCAAGTTTTCAGTTATCCAAGGTAATATCAATCCTCATTAACTTGGATCGACAGGGTTCTACTGAAGTGGAAAAGTCACATGTTTATTTGTTGTTCCTAATTATTCATTTGTTAATATAAATTATTACAATTTAAAACTAAAATTATATATATATACATATATATATATATGTGTGTGTGTGTGTAACACAGATATATGTATCTATCTATTTATCTATATATATATATATACACACACACATACACAGTTGAACCTATTTATCTCAAATCTCACAGGATGGGGGAAAAATTGAGATTGACAGGTTTTGAAATATAGAGGTTTCTACATAGTAAACAGTATTGAAAGCATGGTGTTTTATTAATACAGAAGCAAGTACAGTATATATCAGTATTAGATTTAAATAAAATATTTTTGACATACCTTAATAGAAGTAGTTTGTCAATAGTTTCTGATGCTTGACTTTCTTAAACCAATAAGATGCAAGCCAACTTGTAGCCAATCAAAGAAAAACAGCATCATTTGCAAATATGTACTGTGTTATAAGTAATGTTTCTCAACTATACTTTATGCTACCAAATTGTAGTCACTGAGCTTTGAAATTGTAATTGACACTTTATTCCATAATTTGAGATATAGAGGTTTTGAGAAAATTATTTGAGATAAACATATTTGAGATAGACAGGTTCAATTTGTGTGTGTGTAATTTTATAGAAAACTAGAGTTATGTCAATAAAATATTTTTATTATTATATGAAAAAGTAGAAACAAAAGCAAATTTCCAAATTAACTATTACATATACAGTAAGACCCCGCTTAGCATGGGGGATGTGTTCCTATACAACAAAACGCTAAGCGAAACAGCGTTAAATGAGGATGTTATTTGTAGCATTTGTTAAATGAGCATGTTATTTGTAGTCACGAGGAACATGTGACCACAAATAAACAAATTTTTCTATAATTTTAAGTTATTTTTATATTAATTTGCATAATAATATATGTTAAATAACACATAAACATATGCATGCAGAAATGTAAAGTTCATATTTTGTGATGAAGGTCCTGACTTTTCTGAAATTCTTGTTTTTTGCGATAAAATTGTGTACTTTCATTTGTTGCTTTTTTTCTTTCCTTAAGCAAATGTCAGTAGCAAAACATTGCATCCAAAACACCTCATTTTGCTTTTGCACTCCTTTCAAAATCTGGATCATTCATTATAGTTTGATCAACAATTTTGGTTATTGTTACCAAACTTTTACTAAGGAAATCTGTAGAGAAATTCTTTGGGATTCTTCATATTCAGAGTCACAATTTTCCAGTTCCGCATGAATTTCTTGTTCTTCCAGTCCTTGAAGGACGTCGTTGGTAAGGCTCTCACCAGAAACCTGCAGTAACTCCCCAATATCCTGTTTGTCAACATCTAGTCCTGCTGTATTGATTAGGTTGACAATTTGGTCAACCTAATGATATAGCAATAGGCTCTTCTAATTGAGAATTCTTGGATACTTCCAGCCATAACTTCTTCCACACTCCGTTCTTGCATTTATCACTTAATTCTTGCCAAGCAAAGTCGATATTTCCTACGGCATCCACGATGTTATATTTTTTCCAAAGTTGCACAAAACAAACATAAGATTTAAGGAAAGTATGGTGCTATGACAAATTGCCACCTTTTGCCGATTGGTTCGTGTTTGGGAATAATCGTATTATGTAAGAATCATTGAAATGCCGTGTTACTTTGAATCTGTGTAAATTTTGAGCATTTTTTAAGCTTCAAGCAGACCACGTTATATTGAATCAGCATTAATTGAGGCAGTGTTAAGCGGGGTCTTACTGTACATATAAATATTTTGATAAAATTAATGGTGTAAAAATATAGAAAATGGAAATTTTATTCCAAGAGAATTATATTATTTTCCAATAAAACTTTTTGACCTGAGTGAACTTCTTATTAAAGTTTGAATTTATTTTGTCACTAATAGATTTATTATTTACTTGTTAGAAAACTGATAGAAATCAATTTAAATGAAGGCAAGCTATGTAAGATATTAGAATTTAAATTTAATGTTTATAACTAGAAAGAATAAACTAATAGTACATAGCAAACATTTCAAGAGTTGTTTAACATAATGTTTATATAATGTGTGTATATTTTTTATGGTGTAATCAATGATATGGTGATTCTATTTTCAAAATATCTGTTTGTCCACTTTGCAACTTTTTCGGTAAATCAAAGAAAATGTTTTATTTTGTCGTAACTCTACTGAATGTAAAAATATTTTGTATTCTAGTTCTTGAGACGAATAAGAGTTTATTTTCATAATCATTTTCATTACCTTATGTAACATTACAAATAATTAAAGAAATTACTTTGGACAATTCGAAACTGGAGATGGAACAAAGAGTGTTTTGACAGAAAATTTTTCAGACAACAGACATTTTGAAAAAGAAAAATAGTCAAAAAGACATGTAAGGATGAGAGATGAGATATTTTGCACTGAAGAGATTTTACCAATCACCATTTTGTTGTAGACAAGTCATTTTCATTACAAGTTTTTATCTGGAAGACAATTTTTCACAGTAAACAATGCTTTGAAGCAAAATTAAAACAGAAATAAAAGGAGAAACCATCGATATATCAATGCTAAAAATTTTTGAAAATATGCTCATAATATAGAATTTAATTTTTTTAGCTTGTATGTATACAGGGCCAACTGGAGGTTTTGCAGGCCCACAGAAAAAAGTTATTAATGGTACTCCAAAATATTTATAAAAGAGAATTTTTTAATCAGACTTTTTTAGAAATTTCAAAGTGCAGGATCCCTGTGACCACAGGACCTCATTCTGAGGTTCGAAAAACATCCAAGTCAGTCCTGTATATAGGGTGACAAGAGCAATTTTATTAATACATCAAATCAATATAATATCACCAATTTATAGATCTATAAGTAAATAAATTTTTAAAAATAACTGAAGTTCAATCAGTTTTAAATATAAATATATATATGTATATATGTATGTAAAATATTTTAATACTTTTTCACACATGATTAAACTGAAGAAATAAATTGTATATTTTCAAATTTGACCTATTGAATTTCATATCTGATATACATTCTTTTAATCTTATTTCAAAGTTTCTCCCTGATTCACCTTTGTGAAAACTTTTATTGGATATATGTTCACAAAATAGAATATAATCATTTTAATCATACTTGATCTATATTTTATTGTCCTGTCCTTAGGTGACTTTTTATAGCACCAACATAAACAATAAAACTTGGTTGCAAAGATGGTCTATCCACATTAAAAAATAATTTTAACATTTAAGAAAATATACATAAACTGTAGTTAAAGGCAAACACTTTTGATAAATTAAGTTTATCTTTTTCAAACAATTGAACAGAATAATACATTTTTTTATTGTCCTATTAAATATTATAGATATTCTTTATCTGGCACAATTATTATTGAAATATCTAAACTGCATTGAAGTTGTTTTTTGGATCATATCAAATATGTTAAATGGTTTGATCACTTGAAACTTTTCAGGAATTGAAATCTTCAAAAAAAAAAAAAAAAAAAAAGAAGGACATCAAAGAAGCGGGACAAGAATCCTGATAGATATACTATAAAAAGAAGAGGTTGAAAAAAAAAAAAAAAAAAGAATGTTGTAAGTGTGAAACCTGTAAAGTTTTATGAAAATAGAGATTTTTATTTGTACTCGATTGATGAAAATAAATAATTTTTTATCAGTTTTATATCACAATACAAATGCAAATTAACTGTATTCTAATATAATTTCTTATTCCATTTTATATCCAGTTTATTTTCCATTTCTTATCATAATCTGTAGTATAACCTGAAAATCTGTAAAATTTTAACTGTTGCAAGTGTTTGATTGTATCTGACTAAAGAGAATGCTTTAACAGTTTTATTATGATAGTAAATCTGGATATCATTTTACAACTTTTATCGATCTGATAATCCAGCTTAACATATCAAATATTAATCTTAGGTAAATGATATTATCAACAAAATGAACCTGTACTTTATTAACATGTATAATATGCTTTGTTACAAAGAAATTATACACCTGAAAGCTGGTGTGCAATAGTAATTAAATTCTGCATGTAGAATGATAGTGAAAAAAAAAAAATTTATTACAATTTTTACAGCACAAGGATACATCATTAAAGAACAGTTTTGTCACAGATGTTATAAATCAGAAAATGGCAGACTAAATTTGGCAATTAATGTAATCTAATGTAATGTAAACTAATTGTCAGAGATGGCTTTAAAACTTAGTAATATGCAACATTTGTTATGAAACTGTTCTTAATAATGTTTTTATTATTTCAATACTATTCTGTGTGTCTCATAAATCCAAATAATAAATAAGCAGGCTTAGATTTAGAATGTAGTTGTAAGCTTCTTGTCTCTAATGAATTAAATAATTATCTCAAACTACCAATTGGTGGAGATATACGAGGCTTATCAAACTGTATAGGAGCATTAGAAAATCAAAACAATACAGTTTGCTAAGTCTCGTATATTTCCACTAATTGTTAATTTGAGATATTTAATTAGATTTAGAAGCTTTGTATAACATTTTTTATTCAAGACTTTCAGGATTGTCTCATCTTCAGAATCTACAAATATTTCCCAAAATTTATATAAAAAACTAAAGAAAAAATAAATCTTGTAGTGTGTATATAATAATTGTACATGTTTAGGATTGGAAAGTCCCAAAAATGCCAAATAAAAATGTTTGCTGATTTATGAACCTAAACATGTTTATTATTTTAAATAATAACAATCATTCGCATAAAGAAAATAATAATAATTTATTAAATGCTAAATATTTTACATAATTTTATTAGAAGACAATATTACATTAATTGCAATTTGTACACTTGAAAAGAATTAAAAAGACACTGATTTATTGCATACAGATAAATACTATGTAGACTTTTATACTTTTATGTAATCTCATGAGTTATATAATGAATTTGTTTGGTCAAAAATAGGTAATAGTGTATTTCAAAAAGTAAATATATTTGTTTTTAGAATGAAAAAGTGATAAGGAACATAAACAAAGGTTTGCATTGACAACAAAACAAATTTAATAAATATTTTATATAATATATTTCTTAAAAAATTGCTATTTTCTAAATATAATGTATTTTTTATTCCAGAAGTAATATTTATTTATTGGTTTTTAACACTTCTGAAAGAACATTTATAGATTTGTTTAAAAATGAAAAAATCTTGGTTTTTTTTAAATTCTTTTTTAAATATATAAATTTGGTTTTTTATATTATATAAATCAAAATCTTTGTTTACTTGTCTAATTTTTAGTATTTTCTTAGATTGTCTAAATGTTTTTATAATTAAAACCTATTGTTTAGTACAGATATATGTTTATAATATACATGCATGCACACACATACGCATGGAGAGAGGGCGAGAGATTTGTTTATTGTGTGTGAGTGCTCACACCCACACGCATTGATTTGTTTATTATATATAATTATAAAAATAATATAAAGATTTGTTAGCTTAGTTTGAAGATTGTTAAATTTTTTTGAAAGTTATAATAAATTATAAACATTAATTTAAAAATATTGAAATTTAGATAAGATTTTGAAATTAATAGATCTTTAAATTTATAATTATTATTTTTAATATTTTTAAATTAATAAAATTTAAAACTTTATAGAAATATTTACA